>NW_020438946.1:1229690-1259884 GCF_000699045.2 Agrilus planipennis
ATTGTATACCTAATATAATATGATTACTTTGGTTTGAATGCCTTTACCTACTGTTGTTATTTTATTTTTGTCTAGATGAGGACAAATAAAAAATATATGATTATCATTTAAAAAGTAATAAAGAGGATTTCCCCTCAGTAGGTAAAATACCTAATTTTAAGTAGTCCGACCTACAATTATTTGCTTTGTTTGATAACAGATATCTGAAAAGCAGAGTTGCAATTATTGTTGTTTTGAAAACAAGTGTTGAATACCTAGTTGCTAAAAAAAAACAAAATTATTTGTTATATAGGTACCTGTATAATGATCGTAAACAAAATTCTGTTTTATAACTTTAAAAAGGAAAATGAAAGTGAAATTGAAGGAATTTTTATTTAAGGAAAGTCTTTCACGTAATCAAATGTATTTACTTATATGTATATATCTAAATTTATACATATGTATATAATATAAAAATTCTTAAGTTGAAAATCTGAATAGCAATACAATTTAGATAGTTATTTGTTTTTATTTTGGAAAACCGAGTAATGTATCTTCCTACAGGCTATTCGCTCTTTTAACGCGTAAATATTTCAAGGAACTGTTGTCCTCCTAAGCCTTGAAATTTTGTTCTTGTTAAAGTAAATTAAAATTGAGAGGCTAATAAGGAAAATAAACAGTATACGTGTGCTTTTTAATGAACGTTAGTTTTGCGACTGTAATAAAAAGATGGGTTGTTGACACCCCGTGTTCCCTCAATAATAAGCCTTTTAATAATAAATGTGGCGAGCATGACCGCAGATTATCTACTTGTTTGAATTATACGCACGTGGATGTACAGTATGAGTAAAAAAGTGTGGTAGCGTTTTTTAAAATTATTTAATCAGTTCTAGCTTTTAACTCTTTATAATTGAAATTCAGTGTTTTCTGTTTTGTTGTTACTATAAATATTTAAAACATTGCGTTAATCTTAGGGATCTCGATGAACCCATAGTGAAACGTGTTTTATTAATAATATAATTCAAATAGAGCCTTCTGTCAATGACACTTATGAGTGTTATCTGTTTTAATCGACGCGGAGTTCAATTAACTCCGTCGAAAATGTTTTACTTTACGAATTTTTCGAAATTGGTGCATCTAATACAAAACTATTACAATGTTAGCAAAAATGTATGATGCATTGGTTTAGTTTAATGTAACTTTGGGATAGGTTTCTGTGATTGGCATGTGCGAAGCGCTATGTACCGTGGATTAGTGCTATATACCAGAGCCGGGCAAACTCGGATCTTTTGCATCCCGAGTGATCCTCAAGGTTAACCAAGTAGCTCCTCATTGATCCTGCGAGTGAGATGACTAGTTTACAAAGTGTGACATCATTAGTACTGATAAGTTTATGCATTTTATCAAGAAGTATTTGGTTTCAACTGTATTATTTATACCTACATTATANCTTTCTCACCCGAACCACCACCCACCCATTCTCACGATTCCTGAAAGCAGGCTGAAGAGGGCCTTCCGCCCTACCTTTCGGCGTAGTCCGGAGGGACTGCCCGTCCACCAGCATTACTGGCTGGTGGGAATGAAACACCCAAATGTTTTAATCTACTGTATTCCCCAGATATGGTCCCCTGTGACTATTTATTGTTCCCGAAACTGAAGAGGCCCACGAAAGGATGACGCTACGCTATGATTGAGGAGATAAAAACGGCATCGAAGGTGGAACTGAACAAGATCATAAAAAAGAATTTTTGAAGTACTTCGGTAATTGGAAGAAACGTTGTCACTAATATATATATATCTGATGGTGATTACTTTGAAAGGGACAAAATAGATATTCAAGAAATCGATAAATAATTTTTGGAAAAACACAAAAATTCACGATACTTTTTAAGCACACCTCGTACTTCTACATCCAGCATGGGATATGGAGGGACCTCTTATTCTAGCGAAACGTTAGGAAGCAACTCCAACCGAACGACGACCTTTAGACCCGAATCAAGAAAGCATCAGTTCACCTTACTGGTCGCGAAAGTCCTTACCAATTTGTCAATTAAATTAAATGCTTACATAAATGATAAGCTTAAATTCAAGATTATTAACAATGGCCATATTTTTACGGTTCCCTAGGTCCGAATGAAAAACGGAACCTTTATAGGATCACTCGTGTGTCTGTCTGTGTGCCTGTCACAGTCAATTTACTCCGAATCTACTGAACCGATTAAGTTGAAATTTAAAATCATATCAAATGAAAAGGCTTGTTGTAAGGGTCTCAAAAATGTATTTTTATAATTTTAAAATGAATAGTTTTAAGATTATTTAAGGAAATAGATGATAATTGACCGTTCTCCCCCGCCCTTTATCTCCGAAACTACTGAACGTAAAATTTCGAAAAAAATACGTAAAATAATTCTTTACTTATAGATTACAGGAAAATTAATAAGAAGTCTATGGTTTGAACCAGGGATGTTACGAAGCTTCGACTCCGGTTCCGTTAAGTCGGAACTTCCGATTATTATTACACCTTCGGTTCCGACTTCGGCTCCGATACTTTTAAATCGAAGGTTTTAATCGGAGGTCGAAGCATAACATAGCGGCGGCGCGGCGACCTATGTCGCCTGTTATGAACAAGTTCATAATATGAACTTCATACATGTCGCGCGGGGAATCCGCCGACTTCCACTACATGCACTGAGCACTCTATCGTCAATTATTTTTTCATTGTTTGTGTTTTATTTTATAATTGAAAACTGAAATGAAAAAAATTTGACTAAATAATGTTTTATTTGTCCTTAAATAAAAATTCTCTCTCATGCCACCACTTCTGACCCTGCCTTCGACTCTGATTCCGACTCCGATAAAGCAAATTTAAAAACTCCGACTAAATAATGTTTTATTTGTCCTTAAATAAAAATTCTCTCTCATGCCACCACTTCTGACCTTGCCTTCGACTCTGATTCCGACTCCGATAAAGCAAATTTAAAACCTCCGACTCCGCCTTCGGTTCCGATAAAACTACCTCCGTTACATCCCTGGTTTTAACATAACGTGATAAATCTTTCAACAAAACAATATTGTGTGTACAAATTTACATTTTCAGTTTGAATGTATGGGAGAAAATGTTTTTTTTTAACTACAATATTACGTTGGTTCTTGGGTTAGGGTTCCGTACATCCGAATATAAAACGGAATCTAAAGATACTATAAGTAGTATCACTCGTATGTCTATCTATCTATTTTTTTCACAAAAACATTGCTCTTTACCGAAAACCGAGGTTAGATGTTACACATGATTGGCAACTACTAAAATTTCCCTGTAGATCAATTAATTGCATTATAAATTTTAAACTGCTGATAGGTAGTAAATATTAAAGTACTACTTCTCTTACTTTCTCCTACCATTACTGCTTGTGTATATCTAGCCGGTAGCATACTTGTGTAGCCATAGAAGCTGGATTGTTGAACTAATTAAGAAATATAAAAAATTAGAATTTTTAATTAGCCATCCAAAAGTTCATAAAGTTATTATCGGTATCTATGTAGGTATATATGCTTATGATTGACGTTTATTAAGGTATATTCCTTTAAGAACACTGTATTATTAGTTATAAGAAAAAGAATGGTAGGACATGAAGGACTGTTAGAGACATATGGAAATAGGAATAAAGAGAAGCAATTCTCCTAAATTAGATTACTGCAAATAGAGATGGGAGATGATTTCGGGAAATACGAATATTGGATTCAAAACATTTTATTAATTCTTTCATTCAAAATAAATTTTAGTTCATTGAATAAAGTTTTAAACAGTTATTATCTGTTTCCATATGGGTGGGTATACACAGAGTGTTTCTGAAATAAGTAGCAAGCTTTCAAGGGTGTCAAATACGGGCAACATAGAATCGCGTGGTGAGGTGAAGCAGGGTGGTTGAGTGATCAAAAAAAATTGAAAGAAAACCAGATTAGGTTTGAACTAGCAACGTATAAAGAAATTGCGATAAAAATTAAATTAAGCAACTACGTCGATGAAAAATGTAAACAGTGACGGTTGTGAAACGACTGATACTACGCTACTACACATAATAAGCTTTAGATTTCCATTGCGATAACAATTAATTTAAAATAATTTGTTCATCGCTTATAGTATGTAGTACTATTTAAAGTACACCTCGACATGGTATTGAGAACACAAAATACAAATGAAATACTGATACAACACGGATGCTGCAGCTGATGGAACGTGGCGTTGCAATGTCGTATTTCCGTACGTGACCCTGCCAGGGCCGGATTGCCTTTGATTGTACTTTTATGTACATTTTTCTCGAAAACGATAGACTTTTGTCTTTGAACTAATTAAGTTAATGTTTAATGGTTCCAAAGCCCACCGTTAAAACAAAAAACTTTCTTGTTTTATAATGTCCCATCACCTCCTGCAAGATTGCTACACATTTTAGAAACACCCTGTATAGTTATGATTGATGTTTATTAAGGTATATTCCTTTCAGAATTCTCAATTATTTTTTTTTTTAAGAAAAAGGAGAGATAACGGAAGGATTGTTAGAAACATATTAGAAGCAGAAACAGGAATAAATATTAGATTACTGCAAATAGTTAGAGATGTGGGACACTTTCGGGAAATGCGCGAAGATACAATTCAAAATATTTTATTAATTCTTCCATTTAAAATTTTATTTTTTTTTGACGCTAAAAGTTATTAACTTGTTCTTAAAAATTTAGAACAGCTTTTTAGTGGAATTAAGTTTTACAAAAAAAATCCTGTTTATCCCTCGACTTAATCCCCTGATTATTTATCAAACCGGTTATTGCAAAAGTTTTACAATGAAACTAGTTTAAAATTTTATAGCCATCCATATCTTCTTGGAAAATTTAATATCTTTTAATAAATGGATAAAATAGGAGCTGTTTTTTTTGTAATAATAGTTCCTTTACATCATCTGCGCACTTAATCACGTTGTTAACGTGTAGGTCATTCTTTTAATTGATTGACCCATTGCACTTTTGTGGTTATCCCTATTAGGCTTCTTCATTAATTTAATCTGACTACATTTACGTAAATGAACAATAAGTATTATGTTTGAATGAATGTCCTAGAATAACTTTAATACATTTTTACCTGTACATCCAACAGCTACGACAGCAACAGCCCCTAAATTAACTGTATAAGAAGTTGTTGTACCAAATGCCTCCCACCAAACTTCGCAAATTACAACAAATATTAAAGTGATGAAAGACATTATATATCCTGCAAAAATTAACAAACTGTTTTTGTATAGAAATGCGATGATAATGATAACGTATTACCAAAATTGATTCTTGCATTTAAAGTGAANAGAGTGGCTTCGCTCGTCTACGGGATGAAGGGGCTTGATATGGGAGTGGAAGGGAGAAGAAAAAGACAAAACAAAATTATTCATTACTGCTTACTCTCTCGTACTCATTGAAGGGTATGGAGTGACTCAAACTAACCTCATGTAACGGATCCTGCGAAGTTAAAGTTTGCCCGGCTCTGCTATATACCAAGCGCTACGGTTAGATTAATTTTGGGATAGGTTTCTCTGATTGACATGTGCGAAGCGGTATGTACCATGGATAAGTGCTATACGCCAAGCACCACGGTTACATTAACATTAGGATAGGTTTTCCTAATTGGCATGTGCAAAGCGCTATGTACCGTGGAGAACTGCTATACACCAAGCGCTACGGTTATTTTAACTTTGGGATAGGTTTTCCTAATTGGCATGTGCGAAGCGCTATGTACCGTGAATAAGTGCTATTCACCAAGCGCTACGGTTAGTTTAATTTTGGGATAGGTTTCTCTGATAGGCATGTGCGAAGCGCTACAAACAATGGATTAGTGCTATACACCAAGCACTACGGTTAGTGTAACTTTGAGATAGATTTCTCTGAATGGCATGATCGAAGCGCTATGTACCATGGACAAGTGCTATACACCAACCGCTACGATTAGTTTAACTTCGGCATAGGTTTCTCTAAATGGCATGTGGGAAGTGTTATGTACCATGGATAAGTGCTATATACCAAGCCCTACGGTTAGTTTAACTTTGAGATAGGTATTTGAATGACATGTGCAAAGTGCTATGTACCATGGATAAGCGTCATACACCAAGCGCTATGATTAGGTTAATGTTGGAATAAATTTCACTAATTGGTATATGTGAGGTACCAAAGATAAACGCTATACACCAAGCGCTATGGTTAGTTTAAGGTTACGATAAGCTTCTCTGATTGGCATGTATGAAGTGCTTTGTACTAAGGATAAGTGCTATATGTCGAGGGCTACGGTTAGTTTAACGTTGGGGTAGGTTCTTTTATTGGCATATGTGAAGTGCTATGTACAATTGATAAATACTGTATATCAAACGCGACGGATAGGTTAATATTTAACAATTATAGTTCCGGTAAATGTCTAGATGATGATCGAAAGAGGAGGTCTCCCCCACCACTGTACCATAAAAAGTTCGTGGCGGTCTCACCCCCATAAAAAGTTATGGGGTTAGATGGGGGTGGGCGTAGGGGGGATCGAAAGAGTAAAACCCCATAGAAAATTTGCGGCGGTCTCACCCCCATAAAAAGTTATGGGGGTTGAAAGTTAATTATTTTGACAATTTTCATACACTATAATTCAAATAAAATTCAATAAAAAAATTATTTTTAAGCGGGTGGAGGTGGGGTATCACTTGAACAAAACCCGATAACGTAACCTAACCTAACCTACCCTATTGATAAAGATATTTAACTAACGTTTTACCTTTGAATATTGTTTAAGAATGACTATATAAATATTTACATGCCTAGAAATGTATAATAATTGGCATATTTATTAACTTTGAACCCCTATAACTTTTTATGGGGGTGAGACCGCCACGAACTTTTTATGGTACAGTGCTGGGGGTGACCTCCTCTTTCGGGGGGGGGGGGCATCATCTAGATCTCTACCATAGTTCCTAATTAATGCCACAGGTTACTGAAACCATCCCACAAATATAGTCCAATTTTCTGATTTTTCGCATTTTTGTTACTCGACTGCCTCTCCCCTATGCAAATTTGTAAATATTGCGCGGGTAAAAGTGTTTTTTTCTGAACAGCACTGTAGAAATTTGCACATGTGTACACGATATTATTGTCTCCTGCTGCGCGATGCTATCTTTAGAGATAGCATTGGCTTACATACATCCCATCTGAACGAATGTTGTTCGGAACCTGCTGCACGTACATACGTATATATGTGTATAGAATAATATACAGAAATGTACACTTTATTATTATAAGCCCACCATCGCATCGCGACTGGTGCACGCGAATTGTCTCGTCACAAGTTTCGTCGGCCAAGGAAATCGCTTCGTAATTTTATTTGTTTCAACTTTCAGGGTACAAGTAATAAACGTGGAGACTATAGAGCGGCGCGGCGTTGTTGCACACGGTCTGTTCGATTCCTTTGTTTCCGTTAAATATTAAAACTCTCCGTTGTTGTTATTATTATTATTGTTGTTACTGCTGTCTCGCTGATCGTTCGTAAAAAAAAAAACGTAGTTGTATTGCATATATATATATGTAAGTACGTACGTGAATGTGAATTAACTTGCAAAGTGGCTAAGGATAAATTTATTCTCACAATCAAACGTGCAGTGAACTTTCGAAACTCTTTGTTACGATACGGTGCTAATAAATAAGATTAATAACTTTGTATCTATCGAATATTAAATGATAATTACCTGTTTTGATATTGATTCTTATGCATAAAAAAGCTTTGTGACGGTCTACATTTTTAATTGGCCTGAAAGACGAATTGCTGTGATTCATTTTTAACTTCTGCAGTAAGTGGTCGTAAACAAAAATTTTAAAAAAATGGGACAAATATCGTCATCTCAGCCCCACATCAGAAACTCTCGCAAAGACAGAGGTATTTTTTTTTTTGTTTTATACCTAATTTCCTTTATTTTTTTTTTGCCAATGTTTTTGACGATGTTTTTGTTCGGTGATGGTGTTTGTTGCTTTTTTCTTTTTTTTGCTGTAAAACAATTCATTTACTCGACCTTCAGTGTTTAAAAATAAGCGTTTCGTATAAAATAACAAAAGTTATCGCCTTTCGTAATTATGCTGAGTATTGTTGTTAGTTATCATAACAAACAAAAGCAAGTTTACGAAGTGGTTGCAGTTTAGTACATATATGGAGAATGCTTTTGATTGCTAAGGGATGACCATTGACCCCTAAGGTGTTAATTTTTTTGATAATGATTGAAATCATTTTCGATATACCTAAAATACCTAATTAATATTTTTACATTGTATTTATTTTATTTTTTATAAGTAATTTCTATTTTAACAAACATAAATTCATAATAAACCGAACATAGCGTATGTTCGGCTTTAGTTTACTTTGTCATTGTAGCGAAAAGACGAGTGATTCGGGGTGGGAAGGTGTAGAATACGCTTCGCGGTGATGGGAAGGTGCGAAAACAAAAACAAATTCCTATAAACAAAAGAAAAGGCACGATTACTACAACAGTTACTTCGTATGTGATGTCTTTTCTTCCTATCGTAACTTATTATGATCTTAACTGATGTTTTAAAATTTTCAAACTTACTTATGTGTACTTTAATTTTTTATTATATCTCTAGGGGTCAAGGGTCATCGCTACATATATGGCACTAATCAATACGGAAGTATCTCCTGTTTAATAGGTATTATAAATACAAATATGTGTTTGTTTGTTACGGTTTCACGCCTTAACTACTGAACCGATCATCATAAAAATTTATACACACATTGTCAGGAGTGCACAAAAGGACATAGGGTACCTTTCATATCCAGAAAAAATACTTTTTGCAAAGGATAGTAGAATTAATTTTAAGTGATCGTCCAGTATATCATCATACATAAATCGTTCGAAATTAAATTGAATTAAGTATACAATACTAATAACGTAAATATTATTTTCAATTTATATATTCTTGTACATGGAAATCGATAAAAAAGCCTTGTAGGTATACTATAAAGTTGTGGCTGTGAAGTTGCTACATATTTACCTGACTGGATTTATAAAATATATGCACCTAAATCCAATAAAAAAAACTAGTACAATCAGTTAATTCTTATTATAATTACACCTGATTACATGCACTAACAGGTGCACCTATATTGCTTTAAGTAGGTAGGTATAATTAAATAGAAATCGATTTATGTTTTGCTGTTTTTTTTTTTTAGTTTGTTACTCAATTTTTCATATGAAGGTGTTTAAAAGGTAGTAAGGGGTAAAATACAATAAAAAACAGTGAAAAATATGTAAAGTATTTTGTGAGAATTTAGTTGAAACTTTTTAAATCTTGTATATGACAGACAGCAACAAAATGTAAAAGTACTTAAGTGTTTTATCGTAAATTCAAAAAAAATATTTTTCACACTGTGCTTATTGTGAGAAGTAGCAGACAATGTTTATTTATTAATGATCAAGATCGTCCAATTAATTTTATCATTATTGTAAGTAATTATGTATGTTGTAATGTTGCACAACTAATAATATTAATTTAATAACAATTAATAGTAGATCTTAAATTGTAATTATCATAATCACGTACTGATAATTCTATTTTTCTTTTATGATCGCTGTTCTATCTATAAAAGTAATAAAGATGTTTTAGTCGCTTTGTTAGTTTTGATGTCTAATCTAAAAGTTTCAAAATTAAATTGATGAAAATTATCATTCATTAATCACCAAAATACATTATATTACGAACTGACCTAATATTATATTTTTTAAATCTATTTAAACAAATAGTGCAAGTGACATTATTAGTAAATGCGTATATTTTTTACAGCGTCTTACAATTTTATTGTAAATATGTACATACAAAGTTGGCGTAATTTTGCTTTATAATTTATTTAAAGTTATTGTAATTTCCTTTACTGCTTATAGAAAATGCTAATTTCGACTTACGGTATAATTCAAATGAATTCCTTTGATTCATTGCCTCTTCGATTCGATTAATTTCTTTTTGAATTGTTTTGAATTACGTACCTGTTCTCAAAATGCTGTAGGATTTCCACGTGAATATGAAACGATTGTGATGATACACGTGCACAAAACATTTGTTGATTACTCGGAAAATGGTTTTTAATTAATTTTATTCAGTGTACAAGTACTAAACAAGTGTTGACGGGATTTTTTGTGTTGGCTTGTCACATATGTAAAAACGTTTGATTACACATTTCAGTTATCTGAAAGCAGTAAAACACTTTTTTCTCTTTTTTGACGTAGCTAATTGTTTTATAGCATAAAATTATACGTAGTTGTAAAAGTTTGCAGTTGTTATTTTAACAATCACATCGAGATATTGTATTATTAAAAGTTAAGAAAACTCTTTTATTAGTGATTAAGGTAGATATAGATACGTTGAATACGTATAACACTAGGTCTGTTCAAAAAGTGTCGTGAATTTTGTGTTTTTTCAAAAATTATTTATTTTTGAATATCTATTTTGTCCCCTTGAAAGTATTTTCCACTAGATATTATACACTTGTGCCAACGTTTTTTCCAATCCTCAAAGCACTTCAAAAAATCGGTTTTTGTGATCTTGTTTTTTCATAGGCCTCTTCAGTTTTGAGAATAAGAAAGTCACAGGAGGCCAGATCTGGGGAATACGGTGGCTGNAATAAATGGATAAAATAGGAGCTGTTTTTTTTGTAATAATAGTTCCTTTACATCATCTGCGCACTTAATCACGTTGTTAACGTGTAGGTCATTCTTTTAATTGATTGACCCATTGCACTTTTGTGGTTATCCCTATTAGGCTTCTTCATTAATTTAATCTGACTACATTTACGTAAATGAACAATAAGTATTATGTTTGAATGAATGTCCTAGAATAACTTTAATACATTTTTACCTGTACATCCAACAGCTACGACAGCAACAGCCCCTAAATTAACTGTATAAGAAGTTGTTGTACCAAATGCCTCCCACCAAACTTCGCAAATTACAACAAATATTAAAGTGATGAAAGACATTATATATCCTGCAAAAATTAACAAACTGTTTTTGTATAGAAATGCGATGATAATGATAACGTATTACCAAAATTGATTCTTGCATTTAAAGTGAATGTTTCTACCAAAAGATTGTTTCCTAAAACTGTAAGAAAAGCAACAACAATATATACGAGGGACATGTCGAAGACAACTGGTGTGTCCGGATATCGTATTTTGAAGTAATCCATTGCCATTATGAAGCTTAAAACAATTGTAAAAGTTAAATCGTTAAATTTTATCGAATTGTCCTAGATTACCTGTTATAAGGGAATAAAAATCCAGCTCCTCCTAATACAAATGACAAATAAATAGCATTGTATGAATCCTTCGGAGGAGATATGTTTGTAAGACCATTGCTGATATGAAAATCGCTTTTTCTTCTTTTATTTTTTCCTAATTTCGAGTATCTCTCCGGAGTTGACATTATTTTTATAGTTAACTTCCAATTGAATTTTTAAAACCTACACTATTTAGCACCCATCGTTCACTATTAACGTAAAAATTGCGTGATTTATTTTATTTACATCAGGTTTTTATTTTTAGAGAGTAAAGGTTGGAATACTTTAACAGGTTTTATTATTTTGCGCATGGTATTATTTATATCGATTTTGAATTTCGAGCCTGCGGTAATATTTCGAAGAGTAATTTGTGTCTGGGCGCTTGAGGGCAGCACAGTGTTAGTTTAGTAAAGCGTGTGTGAATATACAATCATCTGACATCTGTTGAAGCAGCTGTCAATTTTAATGAAATACGATGAATTTTCGTTCGAGAAGTTTGCATTGGCGTTTGCCAATGTTTATGTTCTTTTACGGGAAATAAAACATGCGATCATATAATTTTCGGTCCGAGACGGTGTGTTAGTGTATGAGAAATTTGGAACGAATTGTGATATACCTGTGATTTATTCGGTTGAAGTGTTAAATTACAATTGTTTTACATTTAATTATCATTTTCAAATGGGTGCTAAGCCAAGTACTGCTAATGGGACTCAGAGTCCCCGAAGTAGAACATTTTCGACTAGCAGTAGTTCTGATGTTGTTGGAGCCCCTGTCGGCTATCGTCTTCTCAGATCATTGCCGGGACTGGATCTTTCGAGTGATCGTCAAAGGGCTCGATCCCTGTCAAGTGTTCCAGACTTGCATTCCAGTCACGAAACATTGGCAATACCTGCAACAGGGTCCAGCTTTGACACATCTGCAGGTGCCAGTCCAGAAACTGACAGCAGCTCTGCGGAAGAGGCTGCCATTGGTCTAGGTCCTACGAGCATTGCATTAGGTAGAGTGTATGCTGCACAGTCCCTACCATCTCATATATGGTCCCTAAATGGTAAGTTTTTGTAAATACTATTTTTTTATACTTGAATCTGTGCCTCTTATATTTATTGATGTTAGTGAAGCAAAGTAATAATCAGAAATATAATAACTATTTTGAATTTTCATTTGTTAAATAGTATCTTGAAACTAATTCTAAAAATCTTGGACTATGTATATCATACATGGTGAAATTTGATAAAGATATATTTATAATTTTCAAGAAATCAATTCCTGGGTTTTTTATTTTTACTATTCATTTAATATCCTAGAAAGGTTACAATATTTATCATTGATATCAGAACTGTCAGGAGTTTACCCCAAATTAGGCCTGAATGCTTTGTTTCAATATTTATAGGCGGTATTTAATAATAAGAATGGACTAGTTTACAAAGTGTGACATCATTAGTACTGATAAGTTTATGCATTTTATCAAGAAGTATTTGGTTTCAACTGTATTATTTATACCTACATTATATGGAATATACACAACTTTTGACTTCTATTGCATTTACACGGTATTAATGTTTTTGTGTTATGTTTTAATAGTCCTTTTGGCAATGTGTCTACACATTTTTCCAAAAAAAAAGTAGATGTCATGTTTGGTAGCATAACAGAACGTTTCTTTGCTTTTAACTGAAGTTGGGGAAGTGTAGTTCTATTTTTGAGAACAGTAATTTAAAAAATGTTATTGCATCAATAAAAACTGGCCACCAAAATTACAGTAGAGTACTTTGGGTTGCATAGAATTCTTGTTCAGTTACTGATAATAAAATAAATAAAACGAAATGTGTTTGATAACGTGACACCTATATTTAGTACTTTGGTTATTTTTCTGCTGAAGGCTTGGTACATTTCTGCGTGTTTTCTATACAAATTTATTAGCCTCTCATGTTATCTCAGAAACCATGAAATAAAAAATGGATAAAACTTTAATGATGACCATATCTTAACATTTTTTTATGAAGTGAGCAAAAGTGTCTACAAAAATTTGATATCTCTTTTCTGAAATTATGGGTCACTCAAACACTGCTATAAATTTTTATTATTGTACGCAAATAAAACAATTTTGTGGGTGTTTCTTCTTCAAGTATACATAAAATACCAAATCGGGTAGTTTATTGTTAACATTTAAAACACTTTTATTAAGTGTATCGAATGCCTTTTTTTCGTCACAAAAATGTAGAAATTAAATGCAATATGCAATTTACTTAACTATACTTACAATGGCGTAACAATAGGGTGACAAAATGGGCAAAATGCCATGGGACCCCGGCCTGAGAGGCCATGACGACATGGGGAACCTAACATTCATTACAAAATTTGTTAAAAACTATTAATTTTGTATGGGACATGTATTAAAGACACACGAATTATACAAATAAATTATCAAGATTTGAACACATTTATAAGAAAAATATATCGCAGCACTTTTCGGGGAATTCCCATTTTCTATTTTTCTGCAGTCAAATGTGTACTAACTTTTTACGAAATTTATTTGGGTCTCCAGAATACTTAGTATAAATATATANTTATTTCTATAATATAGTTAATTTATAGATTTTGTTCATTTGTCCAAAATATTTTTTAGGCGTTTATTGTAAAATAGAAACAAAAAATGCACACAATAATTATAGTTGTGTTGGCAAGTATATATATTTACTTCGTGATTTATAAAATAAAAATGCAACGTGAAACTTGTATAGTAAAGGAAGGGTCCCATGGAAGGGTCCCATCCAATTCATTTTCCAAAGAGCCTCAGATGGTATAATTACGCCATTGTATACCTAATATAATATGATTACTTTGGTTTGAATGCCTTTACCTACTGTTGTTATTTTATTTTTGTCTAGATGAGGACAAATAAAAAATATATGATTATCATTTAAAAAGTAATAAAGAGGATTTCCCCTCAGTAGGTAAAATACCTAATTTTAAGTAGTCCGACCTACAATTATTTGCTTTGTTTGATAACAGATATCTGAAAAGCAGAGTTGCAATTATTGTTGTTTTGAAAACAAGTGTTGAATACCTAGTTGCTAAAAAAAAACAAAATTATTTGTTATATAGGTTCCTGTATAATGATATTCATTTAATATCCTAGAAAGGTTACAATATTTATCATTGATATNACGTCATAGCCATAAACCTATGTTCCTTCACTAGTTATGACCCTTTGGAGCAAATTTTGGTCGTCGCCGACAGAGTCCAACAGCTCCTTAACAATGTTAATGCGAACGTGTTTTTGGTCGAATTTGAGTAATTTTAGTACGAATTTCGCGGCGACCCCGTCTCATGCCCAAATCATTGGTAAAAATCGAATGGCAGAAGCCAATCGATATGTTTAGGTCCTCAGGAACTCCTCTAACTGTGATTCGACGATTAGCCAGTACTATTTTCTTCACTTCATCAATGTTTTCGTCTGTTGTTGACGTGCTCGGGCGTCCGGCACGCTCTTCGTCGTTGACATCTTCTCGGCCCTCTGAGAACATTATGTACCACCAACGAACGTTGCTTTCGCGATAATTTTTGAACAGACCGCGTATATGTCGCCTGTTGCAAATATTCGCAAATAACACGATTTTCCCTGGCAAATCAAATAAAAGTCCTTTGCTTGTTTCATGAATTAGTCAAAATTTTGCCTGCTGCACGTAGAAGGCAATCAAAAGTACTTGGCGTAACAATTATACAATGTATTCTGATTGCACCTGTATCACGTTAGAAGATCTCATCTTCAACCCCCCGTATCTAAACGTGTGAGTATAATTTGTTGTGAAAAAATTAATTCTGCATTCGTTACTAATTTATTTTCTACACATTAGCTACAAATTACTCGTATGTTTAGTACATGGATTAAACTACACATGATTGAATTAATCGTAAGGGTCGCAATTTATTACTAATTACTTTAGAAAAGGTAGATCTAGAGAAGGTTTCCTGTTCAGTTTTTCTTCTTATTTTTAAGCTTGATAATTCAAAACCAATTTTTTCTTTTACATTTTTGTACAATATGATATATAATATCGTATATCTGTAATACTTGTGATTAGTAGCAATTCAGAATGTCGTGCTTGCTTAGGTTGCACGTGGATGTATCATATATCAAATTGAAGGTCTCGTCATTCAACGATTGCGTTTATTTAAAAAGAGTGCGGAACGGTTGGTCACACAGCTCCCGCTTGCCTGAGTAAAAATACGTGCCATAATAATGCATCAAATGTTACTGACAGTGAGATTTGAATCTTGATAGGATCCGCATTTCCCCTGTTCCCATGTATGACCATGTCTGGGCGTACACGGAGAAATAAAAAAGGAAAATTTACGTAAATATTAAAGCGATATTTACAATTTATCACACTAGCCCGTTGCTTCGTAAGCAAAAATTAATAAAAACTACAATTTGGACCCGAATTTATAAAAACAAAATCCAAGCAGAAACAAATTTACTAGGTATTTTAGTTGATATTACAAATTTAATTGTAATAGTTAAGAAACTAAGAAATAACGTGTCAAAAATGAAGTTAATACAAGTTTCCTAATAAATTCTACTATTTCTATAGCAAATTCAATCATTTACAATCGAAAATTGTAATTTTTTCGTTGTCTCAAAAATTTAGTTTTCTCCGTGTATTTACTGGTGTTCCAAATGAGGGTTTCGTACTTACTATTGAAATTTTCAAGTTGATTTTGAATAGATTTCAAATGTTATTGATAAGTTTCTCTGTTGATTCGCCACAATTTTGAAAGCAAAATTGTCAGGAAAATTTCCTTCTACAAAGTTGAGTAAATTTTACGGATTCTCGAGTAATTTGAACTTTTTAAATTGGCACCCCAGGTTATTTATTTGGGCTTCGCAACCACAAATGAAGAAGTTTTTGGATACTTTTTGTATAATAGCCTTAAATAACTTTAGATTTAGCAGTAGTTACAGTGCGTTTTTTTAAATCTAAAAATAAAACCAGCCAAAAGTTGTGATAAAAATAAAATTAAAAAAAAAAAAATTAACAGTAATTAAAAATATTATGCAGAAGAAAATTAAATTCAATTTTTGAAGAGCTTTGAGATCCCCTATGGGTAGTTAAAAAAGTTATCATATGGGACTCCCTGTATACATATAAATTGACATCCTTGACAATATGGGGATAATTTTAACATATTTGTGATCAATCCCTCTAAATTTTACGATAAGGTATAAAGTGACAATGTTTTATGAAAACTAATTTTTACATCAGCTTGTGATAGGAAAGGCGCAAGTTATTAACATTTTGTTGTGTCGTATAACAGACTATAGATAATATGTGTTAATTTATATTTTGATTAAAGGTTTATGACTTTTTATTAGGTCACTTAAGTAGTAAAATTTAATAAGTCCATCATCGAATATTTTTATACATGGTTGTTAACGCTTCACATGTCCCAGTGACGGTTCATGCATGTTCAAATGAGTGGACTACGAATTGTAAAAATTTTGAGGCTGAATATTTTTTTTAGTTATTCACATAGTCATGAAGAATTGCTATGATTACTTGTGAATAAGTAAATAAAAATATGTTGTGCACCTAAAGTCCCTTTTCGACATAAAGTTTTACTATCTAGAAACTAGACGAAGACGGTCTTCACACTCTGATGTGTCATTTATTTGCTTATTATCTAATCATATTCACACGGTACACGGATGTACGAATTTTATCTTGATATGCGACTATACAAAACATTGGTGAAATATAGGTAAAAAGAGAAAATGTGAGTGCTCTATGAGTCGTTATCTTATCACATAATGTATTTTTTTACATTGTTTTAGAAAAAACATTGTATGAGAAATAATATGTATAAGATACAATGTTCTCATGATATAATAATAATAAGTTAAATAAATATTTAACACCGTGAAAATTCTAAAGAAAAACATGAATTATATTTTTATTTTAAAATGTTACATACTATGAAATTAGTCCGAGAGAGTATGAATATTGTAGGAATAAAAGATATTAGCCTCCGACCGAAACAGGATTTTCTCATCATCATCAGCATAAGGTTGTCCTAAGACTGGTTGGACACGCACCTCCACTCTTTCCTATCCTTAACTATTTGCGAACAGTAATCTAATCTAGGTCTACCTCTACCCCTCCTAACTTCCGTTTCTGCCTCTAATATGGACTAGACTCTCATGCCTGAGAAGGTGTTCTACTAACCTAACTCGCGTATTTCATATTGACTTCCATAGTCCTCTGTTCTCTTACTCTTTCCAATACCTCTTCATTTCTAACCTTCTCTATCCACGGTATCCTCACCATTCGCCTATAACACCACATTTCGAACGCTTCTAACCTTTTCTTTTCCGCCGCGCCTACTGTTCATGTTTCGCACCCGTACAGCCCCGTGCTCCAAATATACACCTTTAACTACCTTTGTCGAATTTCTAAATTAACCGTTTGCGAGCATAGAAGTGACTTTTTTATTGAAGGCGACTCGATCCTGCGCTACCTTCTGCTTTATATTCCTGCTACTCCTTTCGTCCCGATTATCTGATTTCCTAGATACCTAAAATCGGCCACTTCTTCTAATTTTTCGTCTCCTAACCTAATATTCGCTCTTTCCCTACTGTTCCTTCCCTTGCATACCAATATTTTTGTCTTCTATTTATTTTCATACAGTACTGTTTTTTCAATACCGCTTCCATTTTATTTAAAGCTATCTCTAATTATTCCTCGCTAGATGCTAATACTGCAATATCATCTGCAAATCTAAGCATACTAATCTAAGACTTTCTACCTAAACTGAAATCGAATCTTCGGGATGTGTTTCATTTTCGGCTGAAACTGAAACTTTTTCAGACGCAGTTTCGGTGCGGTCGAAGTTTCGGTAGATTTTTTGCTGAAACCGAAACTGAACTTTCGGTCAGTCACTGAAAGATATTTTTAAAACGACTTAAGAGTAAAAAATGCTGGCAGCGTTCTAAAGGCAACCACAGTTCTGTAATCTTTCAAACGAATGGGTTAGGTTGTTGTGGTGCACAGTACTTTACATATGCCAATGAGGGATTTAGCACTGCAACTTTTAACCATTTAATGAACATGTAAAACCGATGTAGAAATGATTTTTGTTACAATGAAAATATCTGCGGACTTTAAACACAGTCGCATTAATTCTTACAGTAGGCAATTCCGACTACTGTCACAGCCTGCTATGATTAGATGTAGGCATTCAAAACGTCCAACATGTCAAAATATTCGTAATTTCTATTTAAAAAATCCAATTAAACAACAAAACACTGGTTATCGAAAATTAGTCCATCAGTTAGTTCGATCATTTATTTTGACATTTTAATAGTTAATTCCAGAAAGTAATATCAAAG
Organism: Agrilus planipennis; assembly: GCF_000699045.2. NCBI lineage: Eukaryota > Metazoa > Arthropoda > Insecta > Coleoptera > Buprestidae > Agrilus > Agrilus planipennis. The sequence goes on from NW_020438946.1 coordinate 1,248,397, forward strand.
GAGGAGATAGATGCACAAATTTTCATTACAATCGTATACCTACATACGCTAGAATCATGGCTATTGGAACACTAGTTAGAACGGGTTCATTTTATTATGCGTTTATTATTTGTTGATATTTACATGTTAGTATTATTCATAATTTTTAGATGATTAATACTATGACTTATTGTTTAATTAGAAAAATGTAACCGAATTTCCATGTAACGTTAATTTGATAGAAAATGTTATGAGTCAACGTATTTGTAATATAAGTAACACAACTTTCTGTGTACCCACGTACAATGAGCAAATTTAATGTATGATAATGTACGTACATGCAAAATAATGAATAAACATATGCATAATATGATGATAAAGAGTTAAAATTAATGTCAGTGTTCGTTGTTCGACTATCATCTGAGTAATTAGTAACGGTATAATGAACTTAAATTAGAGATGGGCCGGGTACCGATTTAGATCCGATACCCGGCTGATCTGGCACGTTTTTTAGGATTCGGTCTAATATCGGATCATGACAGTAATTTTATAAGAAAAGAAAAATAAAAAATAAATGCAGTCGAACTTCAATAACTCGAATTTTTGATAAGTGAAACCAAATTGGTTGGCAATAGCGTCAAAAGTAGGAAATGCGTGTAAATTTGTCTTGATTACTCGAACTTCGATTACTCGAATATCTTGGTAACTCGAACGAAATATTTTGCGCCAACTTCGATAAATCGAATTTTCTGGGGGAACCTATCTTTTTTAACATATTTATGCAGGCAATTCAGTTTCTGCGCTTGCTAACTTCACTTGTTTGACTTACTAGTTACTACTAACAATAAGTAAAAAATACTGTGCCTAATTCATTTATATATTACATTAAAGACATTTTTGCGTGTGTTAATATGTCATCAAACGTACTTTAAAAACATTGTTTGTCAAAAATTTTAAAATTCGTTGAGTGTCTCGCGTTCCTATTTAAAAGCCAGTGAATATACAACCGATGCCCTGCATAATAGCTTAAATGAAATTGAAGCTTTTTTCGAAAACCAAAATAAGAAATCCGTTTATCAGTCACAAATAACTGACTTTTTTACAGTAAAATAGTAAATACATACATATATGTTTATATGTACTTGTAGTACATACATATACGTACATACTTACTATGTATGTAAAAATATGTTGATAGTACTGTTTCATGATACTAATTAAAGAAGTATTATTTGATAACTCGAAGTTTTTATGTGTCACATCGCAGTTCGAGTTATCGAAGTTCGAATGTACCAGCAATCATAATTTAATAGGTAGAATAAAACACGAACCTAATGAAAATTGGTAATTATGATTGCGAACAGTTAATTCAGAAATTCGAAAAAGGTTAAAGGTGTATGTTTGGAGCGCGGCGCTGTACGGGTGCGAAACATGTACAGTGGGCGCGGCGGAAAAGAAAAGGTTAGAAGCCTTCGGAATGTGGTGGTATTGGAAAGAATAGGAGAACAGAGGACTCTATCGAAGTCAATAAGACATAGGCGGGTTAAGTTAGTAGGACACCTTCTCAGGCTACAGGTCTAGTTGGAGACATATTAGAGGCAGAAGCAGGAGTTAGGAGGGGTAGAGGTAGACCTAGGTTAGATTATTGTTCGCAAATAGTTAAGGATGTGGATTGTTCGAGTTTTAGGGAAATGCGAAGTTTAACTCAGGATAGGAAAGAGTGGAGGTACGCGTCCAACCAGTCTGACGGCCTTATGATGATGATGATGATGATGAAGATTGCATTGGGATAGGTCGTTTGTCCTAATTTGTATTATTTATTGATTGCTATACTAAATTATTGGTCATTTTGATATATATCTTGTGTTTACTTTTTAATGTGCATAATATACAGGTGTTTCGAAAGAAATAGGACATTTGTATGTGGTAGAGAACTGTTAAATCTATTTCCTAACATAAAAATTAGATGAAGAATTTTAAATTAATGACTTTCACAAACGGGACTTTTTTCGCTTCTAAAATAGATTAACTTTTATTTTTAATACGTATTTTTAAACGCTCACTTTTGGTCTCACTGCTATCTCACGTAAACTAATACCTTAAAATTTATGAAGTTAAAGCAGAAACGAAAAGACTAAACTGTAAAGTTGCTTTAATTGTTTTGTTCTGGACAATTTTAAATTATGGCAAGAAACAGTGTGACGTTTGAAGATTTGGCTAGAGATAGTAAATTACTAGTGTAGGCACTTATAGAATACTATTAATAAATCTAGGTAAAAGTATTTACTCCTACCTTTTTTCTGACAGTTAGTTATACAAATGTTTTAAAGTTTTTAATTTATTATATTTTGTGTATGAGCATGTAGTTGGAAAGCAGGTCTAATTAATGTTTTTCGTGGACCAATAAATACAATAGTTATTAACAATTGTAACAAAGATATTTTCAGTGACCTAATATTTTCACAGCTACAATTAATTGGGAAAAATTTCGTAAATATCGTTGATTTTTTTTCTTTAAAATGTTTAATTGATAAGAATTCCAAATTTTGACTAAGTAATACATCATTTCTTATAAGTATTGAGAAAAATTTATTTTTACTGAAGATTAATTATGACGATACAAATATGAAAATAAATGTACAAACGTGAAATTATAACAATATATTTTTTTTAATGAAAAGCAATAAAAGGTTCATCCCCATTTCCTAGCATAGAGACGCGAATTTAAGTAAAGAATGGAGGTACGTGTCCAACCAGTCTTAGGACTGACCGACCTTATGATGATGACACGAGTGAATGAAGATTTTTGTTGATTATGTGATAACGCATACCTGTTGTAAAGATATTAAGAATGTGTATGTAGTAATGCGGAAGTATTTAACTACTTATGTAAAATGTAACTAATTAAAAAAAAAGTTATTTTTAAAAATATGTAAAAAGTAGTCATTAAAATTATTAAAGATAATGAAAATATCTGAGAATATATAATGTACTGTTACGTAATTGATTTAAAGAGTTTCAATTGATTTTTATCATCAGTTTTGTTTTACTAAAATTTGTTATTTTTTTCCCGGATTTCAAGGACGAAAGCGCGACCTATCCTATCCTGTTTGAAATCGCATTTAATACTTTTTACTAGGAAAGAATTTTACTAGGGACGGGCCTGATATCCGGTTTGGATCCGGTGATCAACGGATCCAGCACTTTTTTAATGACACCGGATACTAGGTGGCGTCGTGCCGGATAATTCTACAAAAAAAAAAATATGTAAATAGGTACCTTTAATAAGTAATGTGGCATCTCATCTCATTGAAATAGTGTATACAAGAGTTGTAATAGGCTGATATAATTTGTTCCCTTGGGTTTTTGAGGCCATATTTATATTGTATATCTGTTTTTTATATTTACAAATACTAAGGTTGGTTACCCCTGATAAGAGTACAAACAGGCAAACAATCTTTCGGTACAATACATATAATAATAGTAACAGTTTAAATTGTTGTAAGATAATAAAATTTATTAGATTACATTGTCTAGCTTCCGATATAACAAAGCAGACGATTTCCGGGTTTTAGTATCCAAGATAAAATTACGAAATGGTAGGATTCATACATATAAAGTGACGGTTGGTGAAAGGATTACAGAAGGACGCCCTCGATTGCATTTTTTAGATACCAAAAAGTATTTTTTTTTGTTACTTTTGAAATATACCTAAAATTCTAATTGTGTCAGGGATTATTTACATTTATATTTAGTTAATATAGAACTAGGACCGATACACGTGATCTATTACGTAATTGTAGGGAAAAGGTGGTGCTAATACAGGAGTGGTGTCCCTAAATGGACGTTCTCATTGAATATTAAACATGACAGTTATTTTTTATATTAATCAGTTGTCAGCCCTGCCTTGCCGATAAAATGTTTTCATTAAATGCAAAACATTTGAATGGTTGTCACTTCTTAATTATTTATTAATTGTAGAGAAAATGATCTACTAGAAGATATAGATAAATTAAATGTGTATCAATAACATTTTTATCGCAAACGAGATATTTTGTGGTAAAATTTAAATTTCAAAATGGCGGCTATTCGTAATTCAATTTAAATTGTGACGCCATTTTGGATTTGACTGAAAACATGTCTGAAAACCGTTACCTCTCAATAAAAAACTCATTCTCCCCCAACGAAATGGTATTTAAACACTCTCCTAGTTGTGTCTGGTTTTTAAGAATACGTGGCAACAATTTTTTGTCATCAAACTTCGAATAATAAAGTAGGCAAGCTGTGTAGCTTGTGGCTTGTATAGTAGACCTTGAGATAAAGTAGTTAACTTCCTTTCTCCGTACAAGTCTGTTGGACGGTTTGCTAAGGGTTGTTAAAGTGTCGCATATCTCCGCCTTTAATCAATGACCCTTTTGATTTAGGGCGTGTGGGGGAAGCGTGTGGTCGGTTTAATTGATTAAGCAAAGGTTTTTTCGCTTTAAAGAACTTCAAACGTCTTTGAAAATTGCGTTCAGAATGTAAAAAGGGAACGCGAGTATTAAGGGTTTGGAGTTTCGTGCAAACGACTTAAATGCACTCGAATTTAAAAGGTGACGGGCGGTTTTTAAATGTCAAAATCATTAAGGGTTGCTTTCTAATTTTAATTAAACTCGAACTTATTTAATTATTATTAATTAACCTTAGCGATAATCAGTGGTTCCAATTTTTTAAACAAACTATTACCACTATAAATTTTAACTGAGGAACTTAATATAGTATTATACTGTACATAGGAAGCAGCAAAAAGGGCGGTTAGGTTAGGATCATAAGGTAGGAATAGATAACACGTATGAAGTCTCTTGTTTGGCATCGTGATCTAATACGATTGTGATGATTATTAGAAGTGGGCTTAACTTTTTGACGCTGAAGTAAAAAATTTTTACTTGAAGCAAGTTTTCTCCAACTCGAACATAGGGAAGTTCGATTATGTTTATTGAAGTCGATTTTTATATGAAATAATAGAAGCGTTCAAAATTAGATATGGGGTCATTCATTTATTACGTAAGATGGTTTAGGGGGGAGAGGGGTTGACCATGTCTTATTTTTTCTTACCAGGGGCTGGGAGGGAGTCTTGATAGTTCTTACGTAAGCTCACCAAAATGCCCAAAGTTACTAATACTACTAAATACTTTGCGTCGAAAAAGGTAGCTGAACTTCACAAAAAACTTCATGACGAGGTAAAGAAGTTTTGCGCCGCATCGTGGCTGATGTGGAATGGGTGGACGTCGGCGACGTCAGGAGGGTTTTGAGCCCCTGGACTGAAAATCTTATACAGGTAAATGATGAATGATCAAAACCAATGCTTATTACTACCAAAAAATAAAAATGACCAGTACCTTTGAAAGTACAAATAAATATTCCTAAAAATTGTTAGTAATATTTATAGCAGTATTAGAATCTAGCAAGGACCTAGAGATAGGTTTAAATAAAATGGAAGCGGTATTGACAGATCAGTACTGTATGAAAATAAATAAAAGTAAAACTAAAATACTGGCATGCAAGGAAAGAAAAAGTAGGGAAAGAGCGAATATAAAGATAGGAGACGAAAAATTAGTAAAAGTGACCGATTTTAGGTACCTAGGAAGTCAGATAAGTCAGGTAGGAAGGAGTAATTGGGGTATAAAGCAGAGGATAGCGCAGGGTCGTGTCGCCTTTAATAAAAAGAAGTCACTTCTATGCTCGCGAACGGTTAATTTAGAAATTCGAAAAAGGTTGTTAAAGATGTATGTTTGGAGCACGGCGTTGTACGGGTGCGAAACATGGACAGTGGAAGCAGCAGAAAAGAAAAGGTTAGAAGCGTTCGAAATGTGGTGTTATAGGCGGATGATGAGGATATCGTGGGTAGAAAAGGTTAGAAATGAAGAGGTATTATAAAGAATAGGAGAACAGAGGACTCTATGGAAGTCAATAAAAAATAGGCGAGATAGGTTGGTAGAACACCTTCTTAAGCACGAAGATCTAGTCAGAGACATATTAGAGGCAGAAACAGGAGTTAGGAGGGGTAGAGGTAGGGGGTCGATCTATTCTTCTTTTCTCTTATATAAGAGGGGGAGAGGGTCAAAAACTAGTAAATAATAAATAAACGTAATAAATGAATGGTCCCTATTACAGGTAAATGATAAGGATACCGTGGATAGACAAGGTTAGATATGAGGAGGTATTAGAAAGATTAGGAGAACAGAGGACGCTATATGGATGTCAATAAGAAATAGGGGAGATAGTTAGATAGCTTCTCAGGTATAAAGGGTTAGTTAGAGACATTTTAGAAGCAGAAACAGGAGTTAAGAGGAGTAGAAGTAGACCAAATTAGATTTTTGTTGACACATAGTTAAGGATGTGGAATGTTCTAATTTTAGGGAAATGCGAAGATTAGTTCAAAGTATTAGGAAAAAGTGGAGGTGTCTGTCCAACCAGTCTTATGACATACGACTTTATGATAAATATGAGGTTTGTATAGTGATTTATTATACTATTTATTAGTATTGATAGCTAAACGGTGTTAGTTATAATGGATCTAGTTTAAACAGTTTGGTTCATATAAAGAGATTTTTTAGATACTTATATAAAGAAAAAGTATGTTCTGCACTAAAGGAAAAAATGCTGCTCTCACTTTCCGGATGTAAATTATTATCCGAGTCGAATACGACATTTGGGTTTTATTTATTGAAGAGTAGGTATCTACATGGGGTCAGAAAGTAATCATTAAAATCCCAGCTACCCAAGAATATAACTTTGGATTAATTTAGTAGAAATTGTAAATTAAAAGAAAATTGTTCAAAATGAATTTTGCTTTTGAACTTAATTATGTTGGTATTTTCTAAGTGAATTTCTAGAAAGCTATAACATCGTTAAAATTTCTTTCTTATTATTTTTTTTTAAGTTAAAAATCCTATTATGGTCTAATTAGGCGTCGGTAGTGAGTCCGTGGAACGGTGCAGCAAGTACGGAATGAACACGCCAAGACAACGATACTTTACGCTCGTCGTCGTCTTTTTTTTTTTTTACTCAAAGGTGCTCGACATCTAGTTCAACGAACTGCACGGAAATTGTTATCTAGCGACTCTGTCGTTCGTAGTTACACTGCTGTTTGCTATCGGAAAATGCGAAAATGCATTTTAAATCTGTTTGGAAACACGAACTGTTTTTTACAGCAAATCGAGGTTTGCCGTGCTTTATTAAAATTTGATTTATGAATTTAACGACTTTTCTTTTTACTTTCAGAATTAAAAAAAAATTAGGGTGCAGTAACGATCTAATACAATACATAATAACGTAAACGTTAAAAAATGAAAAAATAACGGGTCATTCTTTTTTTGTAGAGAAAATTTAACTTTACAATTTCTTTTCTAAAAGAAAATTATGCGGCTCAAAAATATTCTCCCTAAAATAGGGCGCAACATTTTTCGTAAGGATAAAATTCCCAATTAAAGGTTCGGTTGCAAGTTGAAATCTATGAGTTAGCAATACGACATAAATATTTTCAAATGTAAAATTTAATGAAAAACATTTAATTATAGCTGCGGTTGTTTTTTCTTAAGAAAGTTAATAAATAAAAATCCAAAATCAACCCTAAAACGTATAATTACAATATTACAATTAAAAAATATTTTTTAAATGATGTAACTGCAGATTTACCACTTTCGGATTTTTCTGTGTATTTGTGTTTTATGATATTACTTCTTGCTAAATTTCATTATTCTAGGTCAGGGGAACCCCTATATATTTTGATTCCTTAAGAGTGTCAAAATATGCGACATAAACGGCTCTATCTTTTGACTGCGATGACTAAAAAGTTTGATTTTTTTACTGCTCCAATAGATTAAAGATCTGATTAATATGATATTAATTTCAACTTGATACCTTCTCCCATTCCTGAGAAAAATGGTCTTAACAAGCAGATAGATAGAGAGATAGGCAGACAGACAACGAAGTGATGTTATAAGGGTTCTTTTTTCCTTTTGATGTACGGAACCCTAAAAGTGTTGTAGTTAGAAAAGATTTGGGGAGTTCATCATCATATAATCGTCAGTCCTAAGTCTGGTTGGACACGCACCTCCACTCTTTCCTATCCTGAGCTAATCTTCGCATTTCCCTAAATCTAGAATAACCCACATCCTTAACTGTTTCTATGCTTTCTGTCCCTACTATTCCTTCCGTCCTGACTTAATTTGACTTCTTAGATAGATCAGCCACTTCTAATTTTTCGTCTCCTACCTTTATATTCGCACTTTCTCTACTTTTTCTTCCCTGCTATACCACTATTTTTGTTTTACTATTATTTGTTTTTATACAATACTGTTTTGTCAATACCACTTCGATTTTATTTAAAGCTATCTCTAACTCCTCCTTGCTAGATGCTGATACTGTTATATCATCTGCGAATCTAAGCATACAAATCTTTTACATCCGTATATCTATCACTACAGTTGTACAGACTTTAATGATGTTGATCGCGTCTTCAGTGTATAAATTAAAAAGTAGCGGTGACAGTGTGCATCCTGATCTGACTCCCTTCCTAATATTTACTTCTCTACGTTGCAGCTCCAGCTCTATAACTGCCTGTTGCTCTTTATACAAACTAAGTTTCACTCTTCTATCTCTGTAATTCATCTCTACATTTTTAAGTATATTTAACATCTTGTCCCATTTAATATTGTCAAAAGTTTTTTCTAAATCTACAAATCCTATGTACGCCCTCTTTCTTTTTTCTATCGTTTTCTTTATTGTTACCGTATAGCTAGAATGACCTCCCGTTTTCCTCTATTTCTTCTAAACCCAAATTGATCATCCCCTAAAATTTCTTTGGCCCCTTTTTCCATCCCCCTCTGTACAATTCTGGTTAAGATTTCTGACGCATGGGAAGTTAAGCTAATTGTTCTAAATGTCTCGCACCTATCCGCGCCTCTCTTTTTAGGTATGGTTATTACTACCACGTTCCGTTTATAATACTCCGGGACTTTCCCCGTCTCGTAAATGTGACTAACTAGCTTAAACAAACGATCTCTAACCTCTTCTCCTGCATGTTTTAGAATTTCCGCCTGTATCCCATCTATAACTGGCGCCTTATTATTATTTATTTGGAGTTATATGATATAAAAGTGATTCCTTTTTTAACCTTGAAATTAAGCTTTGACCAAAGGGGGATTAAATGTCGAGACAGCCCTTGGCTAGCATCTCATAAACGCCCCTCGGGCGGTTATACATTTTGCAAAATAATAAGGTACGGGGCGCGCGTTTCGGAAGCTCTACTCCTTTATTAAAAGTATGATTTTTTGTAAGCAGGTACTTCCTTAATTTTTTTTTTACCGCGCTCGCCCCTTTCTAACCTTACGCTCCTAGACGTTTGCCTAGTTTACTTCACTACATAGTATAAAACAAAGTCGCTTTCCCGCTGTCTGTCCCTATGTATGCTTAAATCTTTAAAACTACGCAACGGATTTTGATGCGGTTTTTTTTTAAAGATAGAGCGATTCAAGAGGAAGGTTTATATGTATAATACATGCATAATATAGTAGGGAAACACTGATAATTTTAGAGGTTTCTAATGTGATGTCGTAAATAAACACATTTTTTGCGCTTACATTGCAAACGCTGGCTGAACCCTACGAGATAGATCAAAATAATGTACTACAATATTGTACATCTTAAAAGGGTCTACAAAAAAGTCCGCGATGGTATATGTCTATCTCTTAGGGATAACCCACAATAACCATTTTTATCCTTTACTTTTTATGAGAAATAATGACTTATTTACGAAGCGATTGTAGGCAATACAGCATTAATTCTTATCCAATTAAGTACCTTAAATACATTGTGCATTTAATATAGATCAATATGGCCCTTTACAGCATGTAATTTAAATGAATATTTTCGAAGATATTACAGATTTAAAATGCAGGGACATAGCGGTTGCGGCGGTACCGGCCGGGAGGCCGGTTTGTATTGTCTAATGACAAAAAAACTGTGAATGTTGTATATAAAGACATTCTGTAGTATATTTAGTATATTCAGGAGGTATCTTTTGACGATTTCCCCTTTTCGATAATAATCTAAACAAAACAAAAATATATTTAGTATCAGCATTGCACCCGTGCGAAGCTGGGGCGGGTCATTAGTTACGGATAATCCGCAACTGACTTTGACGGGAGAACTACTTACTGTTAAAATTTTAATTCCTTGTCGTGATGGTGCGTGTACCGTACCAACTTAAATTATAATACGTGGAAGTGTCAATTACTATGTTTATTCCCGTAATTATCCTGTGCGCGCATCGTTACGTGGACTGACCTTTCCAGTCACACGCAAACGACAGTCTTTAATTTGATAAAGATTCCAAGTCGATCGTTGGATATTTCCGTTCCACTCTCGCGATCGTCGCCGTCGTGTCGTTCGGGGGTGTAGTGGCGCGTGGTTGGGCTCGTACGCGCACCCTAATATATATCTGTACAATAAACGGGAAGAAACGAAGAAAGTAGACGACGCGCGTCGGTCTGTGACTTTTGACCTTTAAATTAAATCCGGGCACGCGCTTCGCGTCGTTTTCGTCCTTGAAAGTCTTTATAAAATTAATAATTTATATTATTAATTAACTGTCCATATACAGTACGTAGGGTTGGTCTGTATTCTGTTGATGCTCTATACGGCGTGCTGAAGAGATCCAATAGCGATTCACGTATGCCGATTGGTTTTAAACTTTCCTCACTGTTCAATTTGTTAAAAATAAATACCCAGCCTCGTGATTAGTTTATTAGAAAATTAAATTTGACTTGCGTCTTACTAATCTTTATTATTTGCGCTACATTTTAACATCTTTTCTGTTAATTTGTAGTAAATGTATTTATTAAAAGCGTGGAAGGTTTGGGAAAGCAAAATTGTAGTTTTAGACATTTTACCAATTTGCTTTTAAATAAAATAATAAATGTGCATTTCTCAAGTGATCTATTGATGCATAAAGAGAACGTTATCGAAAACTTATAGCCAATAAATTAGCAAATTGCAATAACTTAGATTACATTTTTTCATAATAAAATAGTAAATACAATTTTAGTGAACATGAAAAAAAAAAATGGGTGCGTGTACTTATGTACGCGCGTGAGAAGTTATACTTCTTTGGCATTGTGGCGAAATAACTCTTTTTGTTTTTTCTGTGTGTAAATATTTTTTCTAATTTTATTTCATTTCAATTAATATTTCATTTCAAGTAATATTTCCTTTCAGTCTAAACTCTATTGTTCTTTCAATCACTTTTACCTGGAAATCCAACTTCAACCATACCTGCATGCACTCCCATACTAATATCTGGTTTTACCCTTAATTGCTTTCTCTTGAATTCTGTACTATCTAATTCTGTGTATTCCTAGAAACTAGTGTCTTCACCCTCTCTCTCACTACTTTTCCTTCTAGAACATTCTATCAAAATTACTAACAACCCTATCCTATAAATACTCGAAAATTTCTTATCTCAAGA
>NW_020438946.1:1263636-1281021 GCF_000699045.2 Agrilus planipennis
CACTTGCACGAATGAGTGAGAAAATAAATGCTACACGGTTAGCTCATGCGATCCATGGGCGCCGCCATATTAACCTTGGCTGCTCTGGCGAGCGCCTTTCAGTTTTACCCCTACTCCGCGGCCGGCTGTAATGCCACATGCGATAGATGGACGAAAAAATTTGAGGCGGTGTAATAAATGTTTCACTATAAAAAAAAAAATGGGTGCGTGTACTTATGTACGCGCGTGAGAAGTTATACTTCTTTGGCATCATTAAATAATATTTAGTATTAATTATATTAAATAATGATATTTTAATTTATATCAATAAATAATACATAGGGATAACTAACCTCAATTATATTGGAGCACTTAAAAAAGTATTTTAGCACAATTTTTTCACTAATATTCACAAATAGTAAATAATATTAATCCAAATATTCAATTTAAATCACTACTGAATATATTTTATTGCCACATATATAATTCGCACTTGTATGAAAATAAAACACGTGTTGTGACTGTAAAAACTAAAACCATGTGGATAAATATTATAAATAAATATGAAAACAGTGATCAGAGGCGACAAGCGTACCAACATGCGCGACTAAGAGAGGTTTTATTTCTATTTCGTTGGTAGCTTTTTTCCGAGACTTAATGAATTCGGTTGAGTGGGCAACTTCATCCTGTTAATTTTGTGTTACAGTGATGCGCGCGCATCTTGAAATTTCACTCTCATCAGTTTTTCATAACGCGCCTAAAGAAGTATAACTTCAAAAAAATAAGTTCAATGCGTTGTACTTCGGAAAGAAACGGAGCCGATAGAGCTTATTAGGATAAAAGGGAGAAAATGAGTCGATTTGCAACCTTTGACCTTTAAATGATCGTAGTCATCGTTTCTATTCCGTCGTAAAATAGGTATATCTACTTCGATACTGGATACGTTTATATTTATATCCCATCCGGGTTTTGTTATCCGTTACAAAGAAGAAGGAATTGACACCCGAATAATGGGCATTGTGGTTGGATCCTGCGTTCCCGGAGACGAGGATGCTGGAAGAATTGTTTATGGTAAAAGCTTGTTTGTTACAAATAGCCGATGTAGCTTTCTAAATGAACAAATCTGTTTCCCATTTTTCAAGGTGCCAGTACGAATAAACGACGAGCGCGTATTAAACCATTTGAAATTCATTGCTATCAGTAGCAAATGCTATATATCGACACATTAGTCAATGATTTTGTTCTTAATTTTTTCCGTTACATGAATATGAATACCAATGAGCCCCTCTATTTTCGTGGGTTGCAATCATTGAAACTTAATACATAACAGGCCCTATAGCCCGAATCTTTATTCTACTATGGATTCCGGCCGTGAAAGGCTTTGTTCTTATATTAATACATAATCATAATTCCGTTAATTACGCAGAAGAACGTTCAATTAGTTTTTAGAGTTCCGTACGTCTGAATGAAAAACGGAACCCTTATAGGATCATCTGTCCGTCTGTCACAGTCAATTTGCTCCGAGTCTATTGAACCGATTATGTTGAAATTTAGTACACATGAAGTTCTGTGTCTCAAACACGAACGCATAACGTAAATTTTGAACATGGGGGCCATTTTTGGAGGGCCAATAGGAAATTAAAAAAAAAAATAAGTTTTGCAAACTGTACCGTGTGACATATCAAATGAAAGGGCTTGTTCTAAGGGTTTCAAATACATTTTTTTTATAATTTGAAAATATATAATATTATAATTTCAAAATAGTTTTAAAGTTATTTAAGAAGGAAATAGGCGAAAGTTGATCATCCCCCCCTTACCTCCGAAACTACTGAACTTAAAATTTCGAAAAAAATACAGAAAATAATTCATTACTTATAGATTACAGGAAAATTAATAGGAAGTCCATGGTCTGAATATAACGTGGAAAATCTTTCAACAAAACAATATTGTGTCTACAAATTTACATTTGCAGTTTAAATGTATGGGAGAATATGTTTTTTTTTTTCAATTACAATTTTAAGTTGGTTCTCAAGTTAAGGTTCCGTACGTCCAAATGAAAAACGGAACCCTCGTAGGACCACTCGTGTGTCTGTCTGTCCGTTTTTTGTTACTTGAATACCTATTTCTACCCTACTTCGCAGTAACATCTTACAATGATATGAAAATCAGACAAAGAACGTCTTTTCGTCTTTTTCGTTCAAAATTTAAAGTAAATACATATTGTTGAATGTTTGATGTTTTCAAGTATTTACTTATTTATGTTTGAAGTGTCGTTTGTTATTAAAAAAAAAATAAGTCACCTCTTATATCTGTCCTTACAAATGTTATCAATGCAGCACTTCCTATAATTTTACTAATTTGTGAAGTCACATGTGGTCACAATTGAACAATGTATACTAATAGACTCGTACGAAGTGTAAACTGACCTACTATTGAACTAGATTAAAATGTAGATCATCTATGAATTGTTTATTTTAATGCTTTTCTTTATAAGTACATAAATGATGGAAATATGTAGTTATTAAAACGAAAAAATATATTTTAAATTTTGTGAAAATGGTACCAATTAACATAAGCATCTTGAATAAAACAATAATTAAGCGTATGAATAACTACGTAAATAAATATTACATAGCGCGATTTTTTCAGAACAGTTAAAGGTATGTGTCTAGATAAAACATTCTATGAAGGGGGGCCTGTCTTTAAGTTATAAAGGTTTGAAGGTTTTTACAATTAACCTGGACAAACAGACAAAAAGATTAAAAAAAATTGATGATGATTAGATATTACATACAAGTATATTTATTTGAGATTAACCTGGATAAACAAACAAAAACGTTTAAAAATAATTGATAATCATCAGATATTACATGTAGGTACATTTGTTATGTGCGGATGGTATAGTCAAAGGTCGTCCCGCGAAATGGTTGGTCAATCCCATATTAAAAACGAAAGAAATAATTAGGCTATAGTAAGTTTAGGATGTCCTGTTTTGAAAAATCTTAGAATATACCTATTTTATGGTTTTAAGGAGTTACATATTGACGTTTGTCTAAAAAACCGCTCGCGCATCCACCACTTGTGGTTACCATTAGAAGCGTCCACACGTGACTTATAACGACAACTAGCCGTCCCCACGTATGGTCAACAAAAGACGCTTTAGGCTGCTGCAAATTTTGATGCAAAAAGTAACGCATTTGGACAATTTTTAACGGAGTTATAGCGGTTTAAACATTTAATTCTTTACAAAAACAATGAAATAATAGATAAATTTTTCTTTTCTCCGAAAAGATAGTTTAACCGATTCAGATAAGTTACGAATCGATTAAATTATCAATTTTAAATTTTTAATAATTATTTTGAATTATTTAAAAATTTCCGCGAATTTTGAGTCTTCTTTGCCATTGGGCGCGCAGAACTTTTGTCATTAATACTTTTTTTGCAAAATGGCATTGTGAAAAACTTTTATTGAAACTTTTTTCCATATCTTTCAATATTTGATGGCGACCACAGTTGATCGAATAATTTCTAGTAGGAATATTCAATTCGAATTATATTTGCACTGTTATATTAAAAACATATCACAGTTTAGTTATTACTGTTTTTTTTAGCTATCGCATCAACCATTGTTCATGTGTATATATATATATATATGTTTTTTGTTATGTACATCTACACTGTTTCGTTAATCGAGGAGAATTGAAATAGTTTCTGTAATAGCAGAACAAATTACATATAATATATTTATGTGTAACCTCCGTTCCCATTTATTGTATCTATAATAAATGCTTACGCATACAATACATACATGTATTCTAAGTATCTACCCCGTGTACAATGTACATCCATTTGTACTTCGCTTCGTAAATATGTAAATCCATCAGGCAGTACTGTTTCGAAGGACACGTTCTTGAAATAAGCAATTACGTATTGATTTGCAGTAAAACCTTATTATTTCCAATAAAATCCTAAAATCCCGTCTTATTGTTACGCCAATTCAGTTAGAACCTAGATGCTTACAATTGAGCCTTATCATTCGAAAGGAAACAAACGAGAGCGTATAGATTCGGGGGGAGATATTTATTTAATGAGAATTTGTAGAATAACAAAGGCAATAAATTAACGTTATTGGAAAATGTGTGAAGATAAATATAAATATGTATTAAGGTTCTTATTAATTGTAAGTCATCAAACAATTTCTAAATAATTTTCCAACATTTAAATCAGGAACCCTAATAGGAGTCAAAGGTATTCTATGCACTAAGTGTAGGTAGGTGAGACTACCCGTTCACCAGAATTATAAGCCGGCGGGAATGAAACAGTAAAAAAAATTTTTAATCTATCACAATTGTTATATATTTATAAACAATTGTTTTGTTTCTCGGCTTTTCACGCCTTAACTACTTAACCGATCATCACGAAATTGTGTAGAAACATTGTTAGGGGTACAGAAAAGCATATAGGGTACCTTTCATCCAGAAAAAATATTGTTCCCGAGGGATAAAAAAAAATAGTTTTTTATGCTCGATTTCACACCTTAATTATTCAATCGATAATCATGAAATTTTGTAGACACATTGTTAGGGGTAGATACAGAAAAGGGCCAGGGTGCCTTTTATCTAGAAGAAAAAAATATTGTTCCCGAGGGATAAAAAAATAGTTTTTTTATGTTCGATTTCACGCCTTAATTACTCAATCGATAATCGTGAAATTTTGTAGACTCATTGTCAAGGGTAGATACAGAAAAGGGCCAGGGTGCCTTTTATCTAGAAAAAAAAATATTGTTCCCGAGGGATAAAAAAAAATAGTTTTTTATGCTCGATTTCACACCTTAATTATTCAATCGATAATCATGAAATTTTGTAGACACATTGTTAGGGGTAGATACAGAAAAGGGCCAGGGTGCCTTTTATCTAGAAGAAAAAAATTTGTTCCCNAATTGCAGTCATTACACTCCTCTGCCATTTGGTGCAAGTATTCAATTGTTTCTGCTGAACACAACTCCCATTCTTCCCTCACATACTAATATCTCTGTCACAAAGGACTGAAATAACGGTAACGGCTTGTAAAAAAATATTACGTACTCCAGGACAACGCTCTACCAAGAACAAAGACACTACCACCCCATCATTGTTATTATTCTATCCATATGCCAGCTCAACCTTTCTATAACAAAAACTTTACGCTGACAATTAAAGTAGGTCCTTTACAAACAAATTACTTAATCTGATTACCTAAGGGACGTAGGAAATGTGAAACAGAATTCAAAACGTGAATATACACACAAACAAAATTAAATTACAATAGAGCTTGGTTATAGCGTCACCTGAGAGTACCGGTGAGATTTTGACGTAATGTTTCGACATTAGGCAATTTTTGAAACATATTTTGCACTATGTGGTCCATATAATAATAACAGTAAATGCCGCAAAGAAAAGCAAGTGGGAATTGGCGACTTTTCACTTTGCCTACCAAGATGATGACATCTGGCAATAAGACGACCGTTTCATAGATTTACAGCAATAAAAATTATGATGACCGATAAATTTGCAGGACTATTACGAACTGACGTTATATCAGAATTGTCGTTACAACCGATGCGGTACAGTCAAGTTAGACTGCAAATGAATCAAGTTCGTTCGTAGTTCAGTTTCTGTTTTATGTGGTCATCAGTAAACTTTTACATCAATGCGAGCGAAGCCGAGGGTAAAACCTATCATAAAACATTGTACAGATATTGTCAAAGGGACACAAAAGGACATAGGGTACGTTTTATCCAGAAAAAGAATACTGTTCCCGAGAGATAAAAAAAATAGTTTTATGTGATCGTCGATGATGATCCATACGTATTTAGGACATTAACGTGAGCGAAGGAATGGGTAAAACCTATCATGAAATTTTGTACACAAGTTGTCAAGGGTACAGAGAAGGCCATAGGGTACCTATTATTCAGAAAAATAACCCTGTTCCCGTGGTACAGAACAATTAGTTTTATGTGGTCGTTGATGATCTTTTATACGTATTTAGGATATCAACGCGAGAGAAGCCGCGGGTAAAACCTATCATAAAACATTGTACATATATTGTCAAGGGGACACAAAAGGACATAGGGTACCTTTTATCCAGAAAAATAATACTGTTCCCGAGAGATAAAAAAAATAGTTTTTGTGTTCGATTTCACGCCTTAATAACTCAATCGATAATCATGAAATTTTGTAGACACATTGTCAGGGAGGATACAGAAAAGGCCGAGGGTGCCTTTTATCTAGAAGAAAAAATATTGTTCCCGAGAGATAAAAAAAATAGTTTTTGTGTTCGATTTCACACCTTAATTATTCAATCGATAATCATGAAATTTTGTAGACACATTGTCAGGGGTGGATACAGAAAAGGACTAGGGTAGCGTTTATCTAGAAGAAACAATGTTAAACAAATATTCTTGTGGTCGTCGATGATCTTTGACATATATTTGAGACATCAACGTGAGCATGAAAGAATTGCAATAAATAATATGGGGGAATCTGAAACTTCAGTATAATAATTTATTTATTAATTTTATTATTTGTTTATTCATGTATGTGTATTTACGGGAATGATCACTTAAACTATAAATTATAATAATCGCTGACCAAAATTAGTACATTAAGGAATAGTTACAATTAACTAATTATTCATTTTATAAGTACATAAATGATGGAAATATGTAGTTATTAAAACGAAAAAATATATTTTAAATTTTGTGAAAATGGTACCAATTAACATAAGCATCTTGAATAAAANCCTTTAAATGCAACTTTTCAAACAATTTTTAGCACAAAGTGATTAAACAAATTGTTCACAAAAGTGAATTTCAACCACTTGAAGCAATGATGTTAACAGTTTCGAGTTCACAATAACTGATAAGGGGGAAGATCTTGTATTAGATATAAATGAAATTATGAGTGCTGTTAGTACAGGGCAAAGTAGTATTAGGTAGTTAGTATGAGCAATTTCTTATGCTGGAGTGTACAATGTGTTGCATACGTATTTACAAACAATTCCTTTAATTTTATTTTTTTAAACAATTTTTAACAAAGAAAGTGATTAAACAAATTGTTCACAAAAGTGAATTTCGACCACTTGAAGCAATGGTGTTAACAGTTTTGAGCTCACAATGACTGTTAAGGGGGAAGATCTTGTATTAGATATAAATGAAATTATGAGTGCTGTTAGTATAGGGCAAAGTAGTATTAAGTAGTTAGTATGAGCAATTTCTTATGCTGGAGTGTACGATGTGTTGCATACCTATTCACAAACAATTCCTTCAAATTTAATATTTCAAACAATTTTAACACAAACCAAGTGATTAAACAAATTGTTCACAAAAGTAAATTTAGACCACTCGAAGCAATGGTACTAACAGTTTCGAACTCACAGTGACTAATGGGGGGAAGAACTTGTATGTATAGTGTACATTCGATTTAGTGTAAGAGATGAGCTGATTTTGGATGAATCAGTCTGTCATGCACGAATTTTATCAGTACTAACTTAGTCTGAGGCATCTATTTATTAGTATGTATCGTTCGTTCAATAAGAATGATTTGTCTTTATTCAATCAATCTGTATGTTCCATTTAATTTTTATTGTAATTTGTTATAGTCTTGTTAGTCCAAGGGAATTAAATGGAAATCTTTCCCCGTATTTTATTATTTTAAAATTGAATAGGTACTACTACGTTTTCTATTAAAATAGTCAGTCATTAAAACGAGTTTATACAGGGTGGATAAAAAAATACGAAATATGCTAATTGCGTCCCAATAGTGATTGTAATTGAAAAATTTTTCGAAGAAAACTTGCTCCCAATGTACTGTACAGTGTTCGAAAATGAAAAAAAAAACAGTTTCGTTTAAATGACAGGCCAATGTAATATGGGACTAATCGAAAAAAGTTATGTCAAAAAATATATAGCCCAGGTATTTGCATAGCTTCATATTTTGGCATTCTGAATAATTTTTCAATTGGATCCATCTTTTATATGGCTGGCGTTTAAATGAAACCTTATTTCAATGTTCGAACACTGTATAGTATAGTAAATCAAATTTTTATGCTGCAGACGATCTTGCATTCAGAGAATATTGCGTACTTTTCGAGACACCATGTATACTCGCCATGTTTCCGATTTGGTCAAAAAAACAAAAACAGTATCTTTTTGGTCAATAACTTACTGAACCGACTAGACGTAAATCGCGATTTTGAACCCATTAGTTCCCATGAGCACGCCATACCCACTTTGAATCAATCACCGAACAAATAAAATTTGCTCTCTAAAAGCTAGTTGATATAATATCAAATCATTGGCTGCATATCATTATCTATTGATAGTGCTGTAGTACATTATTAAGTTTTTAGTCGGTAATTTATGGAAACCTACGACGTCGAATTTATTAGTTCTCATCAGCACTCAGTCAGTCAGTCTGAAACGCTACTGTTTACAGTAAATATCAATAAATGACGATTTACATATGTGTATACTGCCATGACTTGACAGTAAATATAACGAAGGAATTAATTTTTACCTTTTTTTTTTCAGATGCATAGACCAATGGTTTGAGGTGAATCGTTCATGCCCCGAACATCCAGGTGATTAGCAAAGTTTGATCGGAGGTCAATCTTGTACAAATGTAAATATATATATTTTAGATTGTACAGTAGGAAACAATCTGTACTTTATAATTAAGAGACTAATGGGTTCTCACGATCCCACGGGAACCACTGTTAATTATTTAAGTGAATAGTTACCTTTACTTGTGGTATATTTATTAAGTGATAATATGATTAAGGGTTCGATAGGTTTGTCAAACAGCAGCTGCATCAATCGGTAATAGAATTGATTTTTTTTCTGTTTTCGGTCTACGTTCAAAGTCAGTTTTTATTATTGCGACGAGAAAGTGAACTTTTATTTTCAATTTCTATAATATAAGTATGCATACATATATCACATATCAGTTCTGTTGGAGTTATACATATACATAATTGCAATTTATCTACATAATACTAATGCGCTTTAATTGTTTACACCCCCATTCTAATATTAACTAATTATAATGTGGTTTATAAATTTTGTTTGTGTTGAAGCGTTGCAACTGTTGAGTAACACTAAGATGTCATAAAAATTGCAAATATAAATATTTGAAGTATGGTTTTGGTTTGCTTAAATGGCGAAAAGGCAATGAACTATACGCGCACTCATACATAAATACATATTTTAAGCTAATCATTGAGTTCGTTATTAAAATACCCGCTATTAACTTAATACGGATAGGGAATAAAATAATAAATTAAGAATGAGGTTCTTTAAAGCAGTTAATTTACTTCTAATAATAAAATGTCAAATATGCCAAAGCTTCAATATTTTTGTTTTATTTGCTTTTTGATTCCTATTCCTTCCTTGAAAAATACTGAGACTCCACCACTGAGTTGCTTAATACATGTATATCACGTTTGTAAATGGTTAAATTTTCGTTTTAAGAAATTAATGTTCGTGGTTTATACCAAAGTAATTGACCAGTATTTTAGAGATGGTAAAGGACTAAAAAGCTAAGGCTTTCACGGCCACTGTTATCAGAATGGTGCTCCAAATGCCTAATGGCCATTGTCTAAAATTGATTTATTCGGTAAGAACACCGTTAAGGTCGTTTACTCAACGTTTTGCCAACAGCTGTGGTTCTGGAGTTCTTAATACAATAAAAAGACGCCCTTGCTACGTTCACTGAGTCAATCAACCACACTTGTTAGCGAATAAATAACTCCATCGGTGTTCTCATAATCCTAGACTACAAATATTAAAATATTGTTACGTGGGGGTACCTAATTTGTCTATTTATTTATGAAAATAGCAAGCGGTAGGGTAAAATTGAGTACCTTTAGAACACCTAAAGTTATTAAACTTAGTTTGTTGAATTCTTTTATTTATAATTGCATTTAAAGTAAAAAGAATTCAGTCACTATAAAAAAGAATTATTACATGTAATTAATTTTACTGGCTTGACTGCTCCATTTGTGTCAGGATCTGCTACTGCCCCCCGATAAAGCTTTAGTATCTACTAAGGGGCGGTACCACTGTAAACTAGTAGATCAATGAAGGTTTTCATATTAATCTGATTTTATTAGTAAATTAATTTAATCAAAAAATTGTGGTTTCTATAATATCGATTGATTATTTATTCATCATTTTGTAACTGGCAAAATGATGCCTAAAGCTGCTTAGTATTTTCACAACATAATTTTTGTACGTCATTGTTAAGTTTTTCAAATGATAAGCCTAAAGAATATTTTCGTCATTTTTAAATTTTAAGAAGCAAAAGTAAAGTAAAGTAGAATGTTTATTATTACATTTAGTAAAGGAACGTATCGTAATAATGTTTAAAATGTTTTTCTTATTTTATTTTCCGTTGATCACCCTATATATTTCGTATTATTAGCCAAACAATTTACTCAAATTTGCGCATAAAAAGAAGCTAACGCAAAATGTAATGTTTGTCTATGGTGCATATGATATACACACGTGTTTGTTTAAACAATTATCCGATTAAGTACCAGACAAGGAACGTGTTTATGAGTATTAAGATGATTTGTATCAACGTTTATTTACAAAAGAAAAACTCGTGACGACAGATATTTAAGCAATTTGGTAAAAATGAGGTTAAAACGAAAACAGTATAAACATGTTTTGCAAAGTTGAACATTACTTAAAAAGTTAAACAAATGGTTAAGGATTAAGCATTATAAAATTGGTTACTGTATTGAAGTTTAGAGGTGCTTAAACTCATTCCTTTTTAGTTTAAATTTATCAGCATGATAAGTATTACATAATCAGATGTATTATCATCATATCCTCGTTTTTTCGCAGATTAGTATTTTAATTGAGATGTGTGAAAAGTGGTTAATAATTGGTATAAGTGGAACAACATGCGGTGGAAAGACAACTTTGGCAAATAATTTACACGATAAATTTCCGATCCATTCAAAAGTCATATCGCAGGACGATTATTTTTTTGAAGCAGATGATCCAAGATTGGAAGATATACCTGACTTAAAGCATAAAAATTTTGATAGCCTTGGAAGTCTGGACATGGAAAAAATGTTAAAGGACATCAACATTATGGTACAAAAGAGAAAGGGAGATTTTATTCTTAATAAATTCAATGGTGAGACAACTTTGAGTAGTAAACATATTGTAGAAACCATTAGAGAAAAATTAACCAGTAATAATATTAGTATACTAATCATTGAAGGTTTCTGTATTTTTAATTATCGTCCTGTAGCTGATCTTTGTGATTTGAAATATTATATTTCATTGACCAAAGATGAATGTTACAGCAGACGTATGAAACGATCTTATATACCTCCTGATGTCCCAGGTTATTTTGAAAAGTACGTTTGGCCTCAGCATCTTCAACAAAAGAAAGATGTTGAAGAAAATATTCCAAATGTTACCTGGTTTGATGAACATTCTGAAAATAAATTGGACAAAATTATGTCCGATATCCTGAATGTCATTCAGATATAAAACAAAAATATACACATACAGTAAAAAAGGTGGTTACAGTTCACTAGTACCTTGCTTCTGTTTAAGAAGAAAATTTTGTATATAAAAATTAATATATTACAAAAATACTGGGCTTGATGTAAGAAAATTATTAGGCAAATAATGTTAATTACTTACTCAATCTTGCAATAAATAAATATGTGTTTATAAGGATGTAAGTTTCTCAAAAAATATAGTTTGATATACATTAATCCATTAAAATTTTCGTGTTATGATCAATAGTAAACCAACACTGTAGTCAGAATCTCTTTAGATAGAATAACTTTACACAAACGATTTTCATTTTATTTTTATTTTGCCTTTCAAAACATCCTGCTACATATAAGTAATAAGAAAAAATCAAAACACCAATATTTTATTGTTAGGCTTTATTTACTCAGTAACTGATACAAAAAATAATACAACTACAGTATGAGACAATTATTTATTGCTCAATTTAATTGTATATTGTTATGATTCCAACAAAAAAGGAGGTCGTTAATAGTACCTTTTAATACTTTTAAAACTTGTTCCTTAAATTGTAATAATATTTCAACATTTTTATCCTAGGAATGTAAATAAAGGAATAAAATAAATACAATTTGACTAAACACATGCTCAAGAGGTAAAAGGAGCCGCAGATTCTAGGATCCTTTTTTTTTCTGAAATGAATTAAGTTTTACATATTAGGTAAATGTTTGCTAACAAACACTTTCATATCTTGGAGCTCTTCATCAGACGAAGTATGCATTAGACCTTTGTATGTTTTAAATTCTGGAGATTTAAGTAATGTTTTTAAAAGAGATGCTGTCATCTGACCCCATTTATAAGGAACGACAGGATCACAGTCACCATGACATTGAAGCACCTACAAAATTTGCAAGAAAAAAATTATATCATAAAAAAAGAAACAACAGGGTAAATGCTTACTGGTATTTCTGGAGGACATCTTTGTTCTGCTGGAAATGTTTTACGTAAAGGCAACCAGCAGGATAAAGCAATAACACCTGCCAATTTTGAAGGATAAGTGAGTGCAGAGTAAAGTGCCAATCCACCCCCTTGTGAAAATCCTCCCAGCAATATTCTATCAGCAGGAATGCCCCCCTTTACCTCATTTTCTATCATTGCATGAATGTTGCTAGCTGCCTGACGTATTCCTTGATAACAAATTTGATAATCCTCTTATTTTTCATAAACAGCAATATATGTAATTTCCACTTGATAAGTTAACAGTTTAATGTGAAAAAAGCAAACATGCAATAGTCTTGGATTTTATCAGACCTAGCAACTGTTGCATAAATATTTTTATAAACAACTTATGTTTACATATAAAGTTAGCTACAGTACATGCTGAAATGTATTGGAAAACATATACTTCAAAACTATACTAGCCAGTTTTTGGTTCTTTACCTTCTTCATCTTCGGAACCAGAAGCATCTAATGTAATCAAGTCAAACCAGCTAGGCATTCGAAAACCAGCGTTTAAAGTAACTGGCATGGTAGGAGCTGTTGGACACACCACTTTTACGTGAGGCTGACGAATAGCAGCCATTGCACTTGCCCATCCTTGCCTTAAATAAATGAGGTTAAAATAGTTCAAAAGGAAGAATTACTCTTATTTTATGCATTCTAGTTACATACCCTGTATCCCCCAATCCATGAAGAAAAATTAACTGAAAAATTATAAAAATGAAATATATTATTGACAGTTAAAAAGGCACTTACAGTAGCAGAATGTTTTGCGGTAGCACTTATTACTACCGGAGCTGACATATCAAGAAGATGGAAAAGTAATTCGTTATTAAACCGTTCAACAGTAATGATAATAACAATATTAGTAAACTTAGAAATCTAACTTAAAACCACTTTCAAATTATAAAAATTCAGAATTGAATTGACCGTATTAATTACCATAAACGTTACTTTTTACCATATTTTACTTTACTAAAAATTGACGTCATTATGCATTGAAACAACCATAGATTCTATCGGTTAAGTTTTGGTTAAATTTTATTTAAAAGTATTAACAAGTTCTTATTTTACATTATTAAAATGCTGATATTTACACAAACGAAATGAAATACTGTATTGAACAATGCAATAACAATTTTTTTTAATTAAAAGCATGGACCCCGGTAGTTTGGACACTATTGCAGTGAAGTTCTATTATTAGACGTTTTTGGGACTTAATCATATCTATGGTCCTAGTAGACTAATATAATACAAAAATAATATCTCTTCCACAATATAGTAAAATGGTTAAGGTTAGATAATTTGGTGGGTTTCGTAAGTAATTAAAATTCTTGTGTAAAAATTTCTGCTTGAAGTCATGGAATAGTCGAAATCTGATTAATTAAGCTATACAGCTGATTACAATATGCACATTGTTTTTTCGGAGTGCTTATTATTTATAGTATCTCCCCAGAATGTTAAGCACACGCGGTTTCAAAATATAGCTTGATTTTGCTAGATTCGGCTTAAATTATCAATGTTTGATTTTTTATAATATTATAACGTGGGTAAAGTCATTTTCTTTTCAGAAAATGGTACAGTATATCAAGCAATTAGTGCTGTTTTGGGACCTCTTCTTATCAATGTGTTTTATGGGAAGGGTCCAGAATGAAGTGTGGAGGTAGGAACGATTGTATGATGAAAAAGAAAGCTCTGTGACTGGTATAGAAACACAAACAAATTGGATCAAAAGGTAAGGTTGTTTGTCAAATAATTAGACCAATTGTTAGCTGTTTATTATATCTTATTAATTTAGTAGCGTACTTAATCTGTGTTTAATCTATTTTGGTTGTTTTTTCTAGCTCAGTTTCAGTTGTGAATAAGAAGAGCAATTGAATTTACTTCGCTTTTATTGGTATGATGGTATCCTTCTTGTGAAACTTCTTTACCTTGGGACATTATGTAAGTGAGAATACATAGACCAAGAAAAGATTCATTTAATATCAGAAAAAAACATTCATAATTCTTTACTATAAGTATGTTCATGCTAGAAAATGAAAAAAAGTTCTATAGAATGAAGTAAAGAAAATATTAATAATACCTAAAATTTCACATAAAACAGTTTTATTTATTTCTTGTTTGTTTATTTGGCTAACAGGCTCTAAACCTTTTAAAACAAAATAAATGTAACATATATTATGGTAGGTATGATATGTGGATTTTCTGATTTTAAGTGTTGAACGTTTATGCTTATTAACCAACGATTCATATTCACAGTTTGAATATGTGCTATTAGTAGTCAATTCAGTATAAATTTATATTTTGTTTATTTATCATTGTATAACGTTTTTATGCACTTTTAATTTAAAATTAAACAATTTGATGAAACGGTAACTATCAAAAAGACAGCAATAATTATTTAGATTATAAATTTGGTCTTCTGTTCATTTGGAATAGGTGCTTGTGTTGAATTTACTGTGACTTTAATGCAAAAAAAAATTAAATAAACCTTAGTGTAGTAACAGTATAAATATCTGTAGAACATTGCAGAATTAGTAATCTGTGAGTTGACAAAAGCTTGTTGTGAATGTTTATAAATCAATTAAAAACGATATATTATAACCTGTCAACTGTTGCATACCAAATCACTACAAAGGAACTCACTTGTTCATAACTTTTCCTCGGTCTATTATCACATTTTTTGCTTTTGAGTCTTAAGTTACATGTTTAAATATTGTTTTAATTGTTTAACAGGAATATTACACAAACATTGGACATGATGTGCAGTTAGTTTGTGATTGTAGTAGTCCACACTGCATCCCAGTATGGAGCAGTATCCTTTTATTCGCTGGAAGCAGAAACAATAAGGGTAATTGCAAAACTTTTAATTTAGAAGATAAAATGAAAAGGCTTGGCAAACTGATAATTATTTTACGTAATGATTGCTAATTTTATTCCGAAACACTTTGTTTATCATTGTAACAGGACTGTTTGTCAAAAAAGAAAAACAATTCCCAATACATATTTCAGGTAATTCATCATCATTTTAATGATATTACTAATTGTTGTTCATTAAGAAACGTTTCAGAGAATAGAAAGGAAGCTTTTGTGTAATTTAGGAGATTTATTATAGATACTTTTTAACTTTTGCAATAAAAGATGGAGTGTGAATAATTTATAATTTCAGATGCAACTAACTTTTTCGTTAGAAAGTAAATGTTTTTTTTTTTCAAAAATTTCCTAGTTCATTTTGTAATAAAATAAAATAATATTTTTGCATTTTTATATGCGCGAATAGTGGTTTTAAATGTTACAATTTAACATAGTAGCTGTTAATTTTGTTAATCGGTAGTGGTACATTGGGTATCTACTTTTTTTATTTGCACCAATCTGTAACTTTATCATCACATCGTCACATTAAACTATTTGTGATTTACATGCCTTAAAAATAGTAATTAATTAATTTAACTTCTCTTTTTCTATAGATTGTCCAACAAAAGAGAAGGAATTGCAGTTAATTTTGATGCTACTGAAGTAATGTATACTTTTGATGTCATCACTTTGCAACATTATGGAGTTAATTTTGAACTTTCGAGGAGGAGGCAACTGGAAATTAGTTTAGAAAGGACTGAAACAACAGGTTGTCTGCAGTGGTTTTCCTGTTGGATTTGGCTTGCCCATTACACTTGGAGACTTTAAAATACTACTTCCTGCAGTTAAAGGTGAGAATGCATGACGTCATATTAGTTGCTCTTTATGTGTTAATAATAACCAATTATCTTTTGTACAGTGTAAATTGAGGTTAACGTGTATCTACGGTATTTAATTTTTTTAAAAATCTATTGAGATCATCGACGTATACTACTATATTATTATATGTCTATGGTTGAGAGTATAAATTGACGTATTATCGTGCATCTATGACTATCCATATTTATGTCATGATCTATGGTCATGGTGTCAATAACATTTGTCGCCATTTTATTATGATTCAGCAATTTTACTTGCTTTTTGGTGCTTATTTTTGGGTGTGTTTAATTCTTTCCTTACTTAATAGTGTAATTAATATACTTTTTGTCCATCTCTGCAGATTATCGAACAAATGAGTTCAGTTTGGCTGTACTGAAACGGCCAATGTCTACATGGGTGTTTTCTCTTCTGGTCTTGGTTTTGATTTGCTATTTGTATCTTCACCTTGCAACCTATGCAGTTAACTGGAGACTTATTTGAACAGCAGACTTTCTGCCGTGGTATTCTGGATTTGGTTTGCTTTTTACACCTGCAAACATTGAGAGGTAGCAGTCTACAGTTAATTAAGGTGAGAAACTTGATAATAGTTAATTTTAATTGCTCTTTATTAATCTATTACTACCGTATCTGTTTCAGATCGACGCTGGAGAAGACAAAGATGACCCCGTAGTTGAAATAGTTCTTTATCTTGCATGCTCCATCTAGTAAAATTCATTAAGTTGATTTTATTCAAATTAATTTTTTATTTTGCATGTTTTTTTGTAGTTATTTGTAGTTAATTTGAATTAGTTTTTATTTTGCATGCTTATTTTTGTTCACTTTATTTGAAGTAATTGTTGATTGTAGATGTTTTTATTTTTTTTGTATGTAGTAGTAGTGTAGTAGTAGAAATAACACGTTTAGTAGTTGTAGTATAGTCTAACGTTGCTTACCTCTTCGCTTAGCTTACTGCATATTCTTCCTAATTTGCTTTGCATTTACCCTACGAGTTCTACATGATTCAACGTTTCGTTATCGTGTGTGTTTCTTCTCACCCTTGTGGAATTAGGGAGGGCCTCCCCGAACGACTTCCCTTGGGCTTAGCTATTTAGTTGATCTTAAAAGTGTCTTATACACTTTTCGCGAGTCTACTCTAGCGT
>NW_020438946.1:1281543-1309726 GCF_000699045.2 Agrilus planipennis
TAATTAACCCTCGTATTTGGCTCAAAACCGAAATTTTTCATAAATTTCAACATTTATATTAGGAGAGCATAAGTTACATTGGATCTTTTTCCAAATTTTTGATTTTTCCATTACTTTCTGACTAACCCTCGTATTTAGGTCAAAATCGAAAATTTTCATAAATTTCAACATTTGTATTAGGAGAGCATAAGCCGCAAGAGGTCTTTTTCAAAGTACCAATTTTTAGTGCGGGATCAACTATATAGCAGTCTTGTTTTTCGTTTTCCGCGCTAAAAATTGGTACTTTAAAAAAGACCTTTTGCGACATGCTCTCCTAATACAAATTTTCAGATTTAACAAAATTTTCAGTTTTACGTCATATACGAGGGCTGGTCAAAAAGTTATGGAACAACCAAATTTCAAAAAACAATTTTTGATTTTGCCACTACTTTTTAATTAACCCTCGTATTTGGCTCAAAACCGAAATTTTTCATAAATTTCAACATTTATATTAGGAGAGCATAAGTTACATTGGATCTTTTTCCAAATTTTTGATTTTTCCATTACTTTCTGACTAACCCTCGTATTTAGGTCAAAATCGAAAATTTTCATAAATTTCAACATTTGTATTAGGAGAGCATAAGCCGCAAGAGGTCTTTTTCAAAGTACCAATTTTTAGTGCGGGATCAACTATATAGCAGTCTTGTTTTTCGTTTTCCGCGCTAAAAATTGGTACTTTAAAAAAGACCTTTTGCGACATGCTCTCCTAATACAAATTTTCAGATTTAACAAAATTTTCAGTTTTACGTCATATACGAGGGCTGGTCAAAAAGTTATGGAACAACCAAATTTCAAAAAACAATTTTTGATTTTGCCACTACTTTTTAATTAACCCTCGTATTTGGCTCAAAACCGAAATTTTTCATAAATTTCAACATTTATATTAGGAGAGCATAAGTTACATTGGATCTTTTTCCAAATTTTTGATTTTTCCATTACTTTCTGACTAACCCTCGTATTTAGGTCAAAATCGAAAATTTTCATAAATTTCAACATTTGTATTAGGAGAGCATAAGCCGCAAGAGGTCTTTTTCAAAGTACCAATTTTTAGTGCGGGATCAACTATATAGCAGTCTTGTTTTTCGTTTTCCGCGCTAAAAATTGGTACTTTAAAAAAGACCTTTTGCGACATGCTCTCCTAATACAAATTTTCAGATTTAACAAAATTTTCAGTTTTACGTCATATACGAGGGCTGGTCAAAAAGTTATGGAACAACCAAATTTCAAAAAACAATTTTTGATTTTTCCACTACTTTTTAATTAACCCTCGTATTTGGCTCAAAACCGAAATTTTTCATAAATTTCAACGTTTGTATTAGGAGAGCATAAGTTGCATTGGATCTTTTTCCAAGTTCAGAATTAAAACGCGGGATTAACTTCAGCTTTTTTCAAATTGTTCAGCTCCTAAGCATATGACGGCTCTGGTAATTTTCAAAAATTGACACAATTTCCTTTCTTTTTATAGTATTTATGCTATTTTATTCTTTACTGTTGTTTAAGACTAAGGACAAAATTAAAAACACATACTTTCATTTTATTTATTTATTTAAATACTAAAGAATGACAATACAATGAAAATACATTTATTATTTAGAAATATGATTTACATTTATTATAAAGTACAAATTTATTTCAAATAACAACAATACATCAATATAAACTAATTATCTAAGATATAATACATTCTAACAACTCATAAAAGTTAAAAATAAAATACCTGTAAAAGACAAGATCAATAAAATTTCAAAGAAAATACAATTATTATACATAAACTGTGATACCATTATTATTTTAATGCAAGATTAGGGAGAAAAAAGCCTCCCTAACCTTCTGTGGCCTCCGCATCTCCCCTTATAGCCACCCTATCCACCCAAAACGAACATTAATTTTGAAAGCGTAAACAAAGAATTAATTTAATTTAACAATTATACCAAAAATTCAATTTAGAAACNTACCAATTTTTACCGCGGGATCAAATATAGCAGTCTTGTTTTTCGTTTTCCGCGCTAAAAATTGGTACTTTGAAAAAGACCTTTTGCGACTTATGCTCTCCTAATACAAATTTTCAGATTTAACAAAATTTTCAGTTTTACGTCATATACGAGGGCTGGTCAAAAAGTTATGGAACAACCAAATTTCAAAAAACAATTTTTGATTTTTCCACTACTTTTTAATTAACCCTCGTATTTGGCTCAAAACCGAAATTTTTCATAAATTTCAACGTTTGTATTAGGAGAGCATAAGTTGCATTGGATCTTTTTCCAAGTTCAGAATTAAAACGCGGGATTAACTTCAGCTTTTTTCAAATTGTTCAGCTCCTAAGCATATGACGGCTCTGGTAATTTTCAAAAATTGACACAATTTCCTTTCTTTTTATAGTATTTATGCTATTTTATTCTTTACTGTTGTTTAAGACTAATCAGCTCGTAAGATTATGATGGCTCTGGTAATTTTCAAAAATTGACACAATTTCCTTTCTTTTTATAGTATTTATGCTATTTTATTCTTTACTGTTGTTTAAGACTAANTTATCAAGTTTCTCACCTTAATTAACTGTAGACTGCTACCTCTCAATGTTTGCAGGTGTAAAAAGCAAACCAAATCCAGAATACCACGGCAGAAAGTCTGCTGTTCAAATAAGTCTCCAGTTAACTGCATAGGTTGCGAGGTGAAGATACAAATAGCAAATCAAAACCAAGACCAGAAGAGAAAACACCCATGTAGACATTGGCCGTTTCAGTACAGCCAAACTGAACTCATTTGTTCGATAATCTGCAGAGATGGACAAAAAGTATATTAATTACACTATTAAGTAAGGAAAGAATTAAACACACCCAAAAATAAGCACCAAAAAGCAAGTAAAATTGCTGAATCATAATAAAATGGCGACAAATGTTATTGACACCATGACCATAGATCATGACATAAATATGGATAGTCATAGATGCACGATAATACGTCAATTTATACTCTCAACCATAGACATATAATAATATAGTAGTATACGTCGATGATCTCAATAGATTTTTAAAAAAATTAAATACCGTAGATACACGTTAACCTCAATTTACACTGTACAAAAGATAATTGGTTATTATTAACACATAAAGAGCAACTAATATGACGTCATGCATTCTCACCTTTAACTGCAGGAAGTAGTATTTTAAAGTCTCCAAGTGTAATGGGCAAGCCAAATCCAACAGGAAAACCACTGCAGACAACCTGTTGTTTCAGTCCTTTCTAAACTAATTTCCAGTTGCCTTGTCTTCGAAAGTTCAAAATTAAATCCATAATGTTGCAAAGTGATGACATCAAAAGCATCAAAATTAACTGCAATTCCTTCTCTTTTGTTGGATAATCTATAGAAACGGGCAAGAAAAAGTAATTAATTACCACTTTCAAAGCAAGTAAATCTGCAACATTCACACTGATGGAAACGTTAGCTCCACATTAATTCTGTTCTTGTGATTTTGTCATTTCTGAAAAGTTGTCAAGTTGTCTAATGAAAGTAACAAATGTCTAAGAAACTGAGGTCTCTCAAACCTCATTTACTGTTTTTAATTGATACTGTTACTTACTAGTTAATTCATTCTTATAAATCCTTCCTTTGGCAATTCCACACCGTCTCCGTTCCAAATGAAACAAAGGCACTATCATACTTTCTTTGAGACCATAGGTACAGCTATCTTCTGGAGTGAATGTTCCTGTAAAATGAAATCTTATTGAAGAGTATTCACATATAACGTAGGCTCTCTAGAGGATAACTTGCATAATACAATGCTAAAGTTAATATCACATAAATGGCAAATAAATAAATAAATATACACTTTACTACGTATGCTCGCCTAAATTAACCACAAGATCCTCCAAGATGAAAAAATTTGCTTTTCAGTTGCATCAAAATGAACATTCTTCCACTCTTAATTTATCGTCAATCTGTAAAAATAGAGAAGAAAAACGAATAAACTACACTTCACAATAATTAAAACACGAAATATAATGAAAATACGCACCGAAAAGTAAAACTGCAAAATTTTAAAAATGGCGACGACACGTCGCTTTTAATACAAAATGGCAAGATGAACAAAACGCATAAGATTCATAAGAATTTTTTCAGTTCCACAGAAATTTGAATCGAGGTTTTCTTCAAATTTTTGTTCTTTATGAATTCTCTTGACCGAATCGACAACGTAATGGTAGTGGCGCTATAAACGCCAAAAGTATTTTCAAAATAAAATTAACAAAATAGTGAGTATTACTTCGACATTTCATTATAAAAAGAAGTTACATAGACCTATGTACTATATATTCTCACCTTGGTTAGCTGCAGATTATAATGTTCTAAAATTCACACATGTAAAAAACAATACAAATTTGGAAAGAAATAATGGCGTTTTAATGGTGAAGTCAGAGACAGGTGAAAGGAAAAATAATGAATGTACATGTTATTAATGTACCATTAGTTGTTAATCAAAATAAACATCTCTTATGTTCAAAATTGAAAGATTTAATATTCCTTGTTCCTTAACTTCTTATGCTCTTACTGAAATTAATATGTACAGAAAATTTAAAATAAATGCTCTATCTCTTTTATTATGTTAACTTTCACACTGCCAGAAAGAATCAAGTTCTGTATTAATTCTGCTGCTGTTTTTTGACAATTCTCAAATAATGTTTAAAACTTGACTATTGAAAGAGAATTATAAATATCTAAGAACTTGACGTTTCTGGGATCTCATCTACTATTTTTAATTGATACAGTTACTTACCCATTTGTTATTATAAATCCTTCTTTTAATGTTTCCTCTGTTTCCAATGGAAAAAAGGCACTTCCCTTTAGGACTTTAGATACTGCTATTTCCTTGAGTAAAGGACGGTTAATACAACCAATACTCTGTAACCCATGGCATCCAAAGTTTTCAAAATGACCCTGTAAAATGAAATCTTGTGAAAGAGTACTCAGATATTTGTTTAGAGTGCAGATTTTAGCCTTTGTATTTATTCTACTTTGCATTAAACTATATAGATTTTAATTTAATTAGATGTGTAATGTTACTGATTAATTATTTATTATATAAAACAATATTAAAATAAAAATAACATATAATTAGGATCTATACTAACATGGTAACAGAATCCTAATGTTTTTATTAGAAACAAGGGGATAAACAATTTAAACAATAACTAACTACTCGTACTTTAAATTCAGTTTTAATTAATCCATTCCTTGCATTATACACATGTACATGATGAATATAAAAATGTCAATAAAAAGCCCTTTTAAATTAGAAAAGACAGTGTTTCGAAATGAAGTTAGTACTTATTTCACACAGACAGGTTACAATTTTACAAAAATAATTTAAAGCAGTTGATACTTCTTTTTATGTCTTTTTGTTCTATTGAATAAATTAGAAATTTATCACTTACCCTTATTGCTTTTGTTTCTTCCAGCGGACCTTGATCCATTCTGTAGTAAAATGGGGACTATAGGATCAACACCCAACTGAACATTGTAGTCAGAGTTATTATGTTTCTGTGAACAATTAATACATTAAACAATACTTAAATGTTAAAATGTTTTCATTAGAAATGAATTTGACATGTTTAACGAGCTGACCACCATTAACTTTTTTGTTTAAAATAAACGTCTGTATATTGAAAAATTAAATATTTAATCTCCATTTTCCAATGTCCACGTAAAATATAAAGTGTCAATGAATTACGTAAAATATGTATTAGGAATTGTTTTTTTTTTTTTAATAAACAGTTCTGTTACAATGATGAAACAAAGTGTTTCGAAACAATCATTAGGTAAAATAATTATCACTTTACCAAGCCTTTTCATTTTATTTTCTAAATTAAAAGTTTGGCACTTACCCTTATTGTTTCTGCTTCCAGCGAATAAAAGGATACTGCTCCATACTGGGATCAAATGTGGACTGCTACAATCACAAATCAATTGCATATCATGTCCAATGTTCGTGTAATATTCCTGTTAAACAATCAAAACACTATTTAAATATATAATTAAGTTAGGCTCTGGGTATACAATAGTTGACAGGTTGTAATATGTCCTTTTTAATCGATTTATTAACATTCACTACAGACCTTTATCAACTCACAGGTATTTCTCCAATAATTACAGATATTTACACCATCACTGGGTAAGGTTTACATAATTTTTTTTTGTATAAAAAAGTAATATTCAATTCAACACAATAAATAAAATGTGAATGTATACTAAGAAAAGGACATTAAAAACACTTGTAAATAAACAAAAACCAAGTAAATGCCATATACAGCTGAAAATCAGTCCAATTATTTGATTGCAAAAACAATTCATTCATCAAATTCAAACAATCCTACCTTTTGATTCAATTTGTTTGTGTCCATGCTGGTCACAGCTCTATTTGGACTATACAATCGTTTCTACCTCTACAGTTCACTCCAACCCCTACACCTATAATAAACATTGATAGGAAGAGGCCTCAAAATAATTGCCTGATATACTGTAGGCATCATTTTCTGAAAATAAAAAAAAATAGAAAATGTCTTAACCCACGTTATAATATTGTAAAAGGTCATACATTGATAATTTAAACCAAATCTAATTAAATGTAATTTTATTTAGAAATTTGCAAACATGCTGGGAAGATACTATAAATAATTACTACGAAAAAATAAGTTTCCAAAAACAACAATGTGCATATTCTAATTAGTTATATAATTAATATTTATAATTTCTTACTTACGAAATCCAAGATAATAACAGGCCATTGTCAGAGCATTGTTCACATAAACAATATATTTGGTAGCCATGATCGTCATGTCCATAGATAATAGATACACAACGGTCCATAGACACTTGCCATGGTATACTGTCATAGATAAGGTCTGGTCTATGAATTGATGGTGGTTACGGTACGTGCAATCTAACTTCTTCTCTTCACTGCGGTGCTATAGATGCCCTAAACTTCAGCTAATAGCTCATAGATGGTACAACGGAGTCGTATAATTCCCAATATGCTGAATATCTAGATGTATGCTGTTATTTATAAGGCTTATTCTTGCACTTGGAGGGTAAAGATCAAGATTCTGGATTTGGACTGCACCAAATTGTTAATTGCCGAAGTTTCGTCCACGATAACTTGAGATATCTTCTATGGACTACCTAAAACAAACAAAGACAACCCGCGGAAGTTTTTTGAAATCATGGAACCTACCTGTTCATTACATTTCAGTAAAGAAAACAATTTTTTAAACAAATTATATATTGATATTTAATTATACAATTGATTGTTTCCAGTGCGAGAAATACTTGACATTTCTACAGACAAGGACACTAAAAAATATGCTATATAATTAAGTACATAGCAGAGACAAAAATAACAAAAACTGCCTAAAATACGATTTTATTTAGATTCAAAAAATGTAAAAATTGGGCTTTTACAGGCTAACGTATAGGTATATAAAAATTTATACTTGGGACGGTATAATTATATAACATCATTGGCTTAACAAGTTTTTTATTTTTACAAAATACCGTTGTTACATTTCTTTTAAAAACTGAATTATATTTTATATATTTATTTATTTATTTATTTCTATATAGAAAGCCAGTAACAAAATGACAACAAATTAATAAAAATTCTGCAACAGCTCAACATACAGAATAACTGGAATGTTTTTATTACGATATACATAATAACAAGAAGACGACTCGAGAAGTAAAAGATCACTTAACATTTCTTTCATTTTTTTCCGAATTTAAATACCTTATCACTCAATATAATACAGGTTCTTATTTCTATATTTACAATAATTAATTAGTTTAAAATGATGTTGTTCGATCGCCGTACCTACCTCTCAATTTTACAAATGCGTCATCATGCAATAAACGACCAGCACTTTTCAACAGTTCTTGCTTCACAATAAAAACGAATGGCACTTGCGTTAAATAGGATCACTTTAGATGTTTTTAAGCGGTCGTAATGAAAAGTGCTGGCCATTTCTTATGATGATAAACCACACATGCGCTTTTTACTCCTACACCACAGTACAAAAATATTATTAATTTAACGCTATTTAGAGCTGCAGTATTTTCTCATTTCCGATAATAAACTATAGTCAAAAATAATGTATTCGCTAGCAAGTCGATCGATTAAAATTTAAATACGTGTCAACATTTCATGCAACAATAAAAAATACAATATCATGTGAATTTCTTGCCAAAGGAAGTTCTGTTTAAAAGAGGAACATTTTAAGCACCTTTTTCTTCAAACGAAAAATACTTTTTAATATTTTTAAAACAGACTTAGATATAATTATAATAAAAAAAATTGAATTATATAGTACACAACTGTTACTCATGTTACTCATGTAATGAGTTGTTAATTGTAATTAAAAATAAAATAAATAATAGACGTTTTTTCTTGAATTTGTTTTTGTTATTCAGAATTATTGCGTTCTGTTTGTTTTTATTTTTACCACTAACTTTTAACATACGTTAGTATTAACCAGTACAACCTTACCAAGGAATGTTTATTCTGTATATATCAGCAGTCTTCTTCTACTAGTTTTTGTGTATCTTTCCCTGTGTCAGACGCAGGGTCCAATTCACGATGTCGCACCTGTATCTGGGGCGATGATTTGTGTGTTACACTTGATGGTGCTATTATTGCACTCGGAGGCTCCGTGAACGTTTCACTTTTTGATTTATTTAAGTCGATTGGAACCTCGTAGAGCGCTGTACGCATCATAAAGTACAATTAATATTAACTGATGGCTTACGATTAATAGAAAAAAATTGTATTTAAATAAATTGTTAGTTTTCTCATTTTCAATTCTTATAAAATAAGCTATTATTTATTAAAATATTTATGTTTGAAAGTAATTATTGCACAATCATATATGCAGACTTTATAGTGATAAAATGTTTAACTTCAGTATTATGTATTAAATAGTCTTATGAAAATGCCCCCTCCCCCCGATCTATGTGCCTAAATAAAACTAGAACAAAGAATAGGCAAAATTTAAATGCATTTTTTGGTTAACAGCATTACCTCCAAAATATTTTGAGAATATTTTGATATAAATTCGATTTATTTACCTGAACTCCCGTTTCCCACTGCATCAGGATTATTTTGTACTGCGTCGTACATGGGATTGTGGAAGTCCCTAGTCTTGTTACCAAGGGGATCTAAACTGTATGCAACATCCATCGGTTCAACTCCTCCTGGGCCAGTTCCTGTTCCTGTAAATGTATTGTTACCAAATTCCACGTTACTTCCTTGTCTGAACGATACACTTTGGCTGCTTGTTAGGCTTCCAAGTCCGGTTCCTTTACCACTGGAAAAGAAAACGAAAATTACTTCAAGGCTTCAACTATTTACCCTATAAAAAGAATTAATAAAATGAATCAGGAAGATAGAAAGTTTTGGTAAGGTGGTAAAACACACTAAATAGTTCAAACCACAATGCCAAAACACGACATTAAACGTACGACGTAATTTTCTTGAAGAAAGTAACTTTGTTTAGTTGTTTGTATCGTATTTTTGAAATTGGGGTTTCCATTAAAATGAGAACAAATTTCAACTGGCACCCATCTTAATCAGCAAGAACTATAAGATTCAGCACTTTTATTTTTATTTAATTTAAACTTACAATGGCTTCTTTCTTAAGAAGAACCAAACTCCTGTGGCAGCAGCAAGGACTAATAGTATAACCACAATTGGTACAACAATAGCGGTGGTACTTGATGCCATAGCACTTTTAGTGTAACTGACAAATACATCGCAGTTGTCGCCCTTGAAATCGACTGGACATTCGCACTTAAGTTGGTCACCGACATCACTCTCTCTGCAAATTCCACCGTTTTTACAAGGACAGACTCTGGGTGCAGGTCTGGGCCTTTCGACGGCTGCGTCGCACTGTATTTCTGATTTACTTCTCTGAGATGGTACCGTGGAATCTGGACAAGTACACCTATGACCTCCCGGTACCAATAGGCAAAGGTGAGAACACTCATTGTTTCGGCAAGAGTTGCTGATGGTCTTGTTGTATCTTAAACTGTGGTAAACTAAAAAAGAAATAAAAATCATTAAAACTTTGAATGATCAGTTAGAACACCTTAAAAAAAGAATATATTTTATTCTCGAATATAAAGCAAAACAATTCAATATGAAGAAGCCAATGTCTGTTGAAATAATTTGAATGAAAATGTTAAGTTATTAAAAATATAAATAGGAACCTGAAACTTACCTTTTACACTGGATGGATTTATTAAATCTCCTTGGAGCAGCACAGGAACACCACGACCGAACTTGTCTTGTTTATAAAGCTCTCCGGTGTCTTTGGTAATCCAAAATAAGTCAGATTCAAAGACATCTAAAGATATTGGATGTTTCAGAATTTCTCCTCTGATTATTACTTTTCTGTTAGAACCGTCATGTTTCATAGTTTCAATGGTGTTAAGTTTTGTATCAACCCAATAAAGAGTGTGTTCCATAGCATAGTCGATTGCTAGACCCGCTGGGTGTCTTATTTCTTCGGTTATTAGAGGCCTTCGTTTTGAACCGTCCATCCATGAGACTTCAATTTTAGGTGCCGATCCAGCATCTGTCCAGAACATTCTTCCAAGCTGAGGATCTACAACAATAGATGTGGGACTTTCTAAACCAAGACTAACAAGTGCCCTTCTATATCGACCATCAGTTTTTGCAACCATTACACGTCCCTTGGGTTTAGAACCGAATCTATCAGTTTCGGTCCAGTATAAGTTGTCCCCTATCCAGTCTATAGCAAGAGCTGTTGGCTTCGCATTGCCTTTCATATTCAAGTCTTGAGCGTACCCAGTTTGGGCTTGTCCATTGAGGGCATTGACCATGTAAGAACGTTTTATAGCCTTGTCGTAACTATCAGCCCAAAATATCATCTCAGATTCTGGATTGTAATCAATAGCTTCAATTCGTTTTTCTTCGCTTATTATATCGTTTTCTTCTTTGTTTTTCAGAATATACGACCTTATTTCTGGACCGTTAGCAAATAGCAATGTAACGTCATCGTCTTCAGCTTTGCAGACACCCGAAAGACCGTCGGATAACTTGAAACCTTCATTACACGAACAACTAAACGTTCCATTCAAATTGGTGCAAACTTGGGAGCAATGGTGAGTACCAATCACGCATTCGTCTAGATCTTTACATTTTTTACGGTTTTCTTTTGAAATAATGAAACCAGCAAAGCAAGTACAAATGTATCCACCGTCTGTAAGGTTTGTACATTGATGTTCACAGCCTCCTCTGGTGGCATCTTTGCAAACATTAGTGTGATGACATCCTAATTCATCAGAACTATCTCCACAATCGTCGGCAAAATCACAGACTTGCGTTTTGTTAATACATTTCTTGTTTGCACATTGGAATTCGGTATAAACGTTGCACGGTTTGATTTTAGATGCGCACAATGTCATGTTATTTTCATCGGATCCGTCTCCACAATTATCGATGCCGTCACAAAGTTGATACCTTGGGACGCATCTGTGATTCGTGCACTGGAATCTTCGTAAAGTATCACAGTTGAAATTGGTACATAGATCGGGACTTTCATCTGAACCATCTCCACAATCATCTGTACCGTCGCACAAATCTGCTTGACTGATACATAGGTGGTTGTTGCATTGGAATCGAGATTCTGGGCAGTACCTACCGCCGGGATATCTAATCACAAAAATTAAAAAAGTTATGACTATCTTCTGTTAACCGAAATTAAATGAGCTAAAAGTGTCTACACATTATTTAAATTATAATATTTTTAAATAACTAAAAAACAAATTTTAACATTTTAAAAATGTGAACCTTTTTTTATGACATTATAAGAATTTCTAATAACCATATAATAAAAATTAATTTAAACGTTCTTTCCTACCTTGGTGGACAGTTCATTTCATCTGACATGTCTCTGCAGTCCCTGTCTCCATCACAACGGAAGTAAGCAGCAATACAATGACCAGAAGTACATTGGAACGTTCCATTCTTACATTTGAATCCACTGCATCCCAATTCGTCAGATTCATCACCACAATCGTCTTCATGATCACACCTCCATCTTTGCGATATGCATTTGCCGTTTTTGCACCTAAACTCGGATTCTGAACACTCTCTGTAGTTTCCTTTGCACATGTTGTCAAGCTCATCAGATCCATCGCCACAGTCGTCGGAGAAGTCACATTTCCACTGTTTAGGAATACAGCGATTATTGCTACATTTGAAATCAGTATCCGGATTACATTTCGGACAATTTTCTGGCAGTTCGTCGGATCCGTCTCGGCAGTCGTCTTTACCGTCACAGAAAAGCCATTTGGGGATGCATCTATAATTTGCACGACCGGGACATCTTTGCCAACCGGTCGTACAATTTTTCTGTCTGCACATGTAAGCCGGTTCGTCAGAGTCATCACCACAATCGTTATCATAATCACACATCCACAACTTTGGAATGCACCGACCGTTTTTACATGAAAATTCGGTTTCTGGATCGCAAGCTCTATTATGGCAAATTGCAGGGTCTTCATCTGATCCATCTTTACAATCAGCATCACCGTCACATTTCCAACTGTCTAATATACAACGACCGTTCGAGCGACATTTGAATTCCAATTCAGGGCACGGCATATTACAGTTTTGCTCATCTGAACCGTCTCCGCAATTGTCAATTCCATCACAGATTGTTGCCGTTGGAGTACAGTTTCCATTCTTACATTGGAATGTTCCGGCCCTACACTGTCTTTGTGGACATGTAGCAGGTTCATCAGATCCGTCTTTACAGTCTTTTTCGCCGTCACATCTACAAGAAAAGGACAAGAATGAGGAAATTAAATAGTAAAAATATAGCATATTAAGACTACAATATCTAACACTTCAATCCCCTATCCTATTGGGCAGAGCAAAAAATCAAGTTTTAGCATAGTTTTATAGTGACCTTTTAAAATAAGCGTAAGCTGGCTGTGAAATTAAAATGCAGCTATTTATATCATTTTTTCAATGATAACGAAATAGTATATTACGCATTACGAGGCGAATGTGACCTATATATATTGCATTCTGAGGTTTAATATAGTTAAAATTCACCCTGACTGAGGTGTGTACACTATTTTTTTGTCACATGTGTTTCGAACATTTAAATATACCTGACGTAGTTCAGATATAGTATTATATTTATATAGAAAATAATGTAAGAGCAAAGAAATGTGAAAGGCATACAACAAATAATTTTATAGTTTACTTTGGAAAATAATATGTAACGTAAAATAAATTAATTATATAAAACTAGCTTAATATAAGTATTAGTTGTTTGATGATTTTTTAATTTTATTTACAATCCTAACTTTGGATTAGTTAAAAATATTTACTAGTGCACTCTCAACTAATATAAATAATTTGTTATGAAATGATTTTATATGTTACTTACTTCCAAAACCAAGGAATACACTTCTCGTCTTTCCCTC
Source organism: Agrilus planipennis (assembly GCF_000699045.2). NCBI lineage: Eukaryota > Metazoa > Arthropoda > Insecta > Coleoptera > Buprestidae > Agrilus > Agrilus planipennis. Next base: position 1,295,087 of record NW_020438946.1, read on the forward strand.
CGCACCTCCACTGTCCAGCGGTACAATTGGCAATACAAGTTTTACTATCTTGAGCCAAATAAAATTGATTTGGACATGCACACTTGTATGTCGTTGCACCTTCTTCACCATAACCTTCTATATTTAAATAACTAGATTCGTATGGTGGTGCAATGAGACAAAGATGGGAGCATCCACCATTATTAGCTCCACACGGATTCGTGTACGGTAACTGTCTTAAAGGATGGAAAATGTGGATATCGTAAGGTCTATGGGTCGTATTTCTTAGAAGTTTATAATCTTTTCCGGTGTATTTGTTCGCCCGACTAATAGCTTTCAAATTCCAGTCAGTCCAATAAATGTAATCATCGAATAGTGTTAAAGCAAAGACGTGAGGCACAGATGATCCAGAGAGGACTACATGCCGATGTTTACCGTCTAAATCTGAGAACGCGATGTAATCTAAATGAGCATCAGCCCAGTAAAGTCGATCAGTAAAGTAATCGATAGTTAATGCGTTAGGCCAAGCAATGTCGTCGTCCCACGTCAGTATTCTTGTGAAATTAGAACCGTCCATTCCAATTTTACCAATGTACGCTTGCAAATGCCACGATGTAAAGAACATGTAACCGATACCAGGATGGACTACTAAAGCTCTTGGATCGGCAATGCCAGTTTTCAAAGTTTTTCTGTTGGTACCGTCCAGTTCTGCCACGTCCAAGTTCTTCGAATGCCTATCCAACCAATATAATTTGCGCGCGATCCAATCGATTGAAATGCCTTCTAGTCCGTGTGAATCGTGTCGAATTACAGGTTCCTTTTCTCCATTACCTCCAATTGTCGACCTGAATATCGTCTTGGCCGTTACGTCACAGAAATACATTTTCTGACTAATAATGTCATAATCTAATGCAACGACGTTCATTAGGTCTTGGTGAACTAAACTGTACATGGATGCGTCGATCGACATATTTCGAATGTAATATTTGTTGGTAAATACGAGCCATGGTTGGATTTTGTCCTTTCTTTTGCATGTGTGTTCGTCGGTTTCCCGTTCATAAAATTGTTCGTTACATTTACAGTAGTAACTTCCCGGAGTATTCGAACAATACTGGGAACAGACCTCAGGAGTCTCTATACATTCGTCAATATCAATACAAGCCTTTCCATCTTCTAACAATCTGCAATTAAATAAAAATATTTAATAAGTGTCACAAATTAATATAATTTTTGATAAATTATTTTGTGTATTTTGTGTATCATCTCTATTATTATTACAATATCAAAGATAGATATCAATTAAGCAAGCAGATAAACTTTCTATAATTCCAATTATTTAATTTTTAATTGTTATAACTTACTTATAGCCTTGGTTACATTCGCAGTAGTATCCAGTCAAAGTATCCACACATTTATGCCCACATTGATGGATTTCCACTTTAGTACACTCATCCACATTACAATGTAAGGGTTCGTCAGATTGGTCATTACAATCAGGTACTTTATTACATACAAGTTGATAGTCAATACATTGTCCGCTATTGCAAGTGAATTGTCCTGGACTGCAGGAACTGTTGTTCTTTTCTATAATAAAATTAAAAAAAAAACATATACAATAAAATATTGGAAAAGCATATTGAACCATATCTATAATACTCCTATATTGCTAGCGTCCATAAGTAGAAGTATCAAGGCATAAGTGAGAAAGCAAATGACTTTCTATCTCTATCAAGTTGCGGCTATCATAAACATTTCTTCGCATACTCCATAGCTTACGGGGTAAAGTTATGGATTCGGAAAGCTAGGGTCGTGAATTCGATTCTACTATAGATTGTTTTTTTTCTAATATTTTCATTTCATACTATCATAACTACCACAGAAACCGACGCTTAAACTGCAGCACGCTGATGAGCATGTTTCATTTTCGGACATGCGTATACTAGCAATATACGAGTATTGCATATATGCATTGAACATACAGAACGAAAAAAATAAACATAAAATGAAAAGTTGTAACTTACTGCAATCCACTTCATCTGATCTGTCGCCACAATCATCCTCCCCATCACAACGATATTGATTGCGAATACATTTGAAGTTTTGACAAGTAAATTCCTGTGTGGAACACGTTTTATATTTAGTGTTACATTCTTTGCCTTCGTCAGTTCCATCGCCACAGTCGTTGTCATGATCACACAGCCAACCCTTATTAAAAATTAATTTATTATCACCGTATTCAATAAGACCACAAACTTACTTTGTTAATGCATCTTCCGTTTCCACAAGTGAATTGTTCTTCGCTGCAAGGTTGAGGAGTATTACAATGGTGTAAAGTGGCGTTTTCGTCAGCACCATCGACACAATCTGGATCGCCATCGCACAGCCATTTTCGTGGGATACACTGGGCACGACCCCACGCCTTATTAGCTTCGCATGTGAATTCTGTTTCCTCGTCACACTTTCTGTTATCTATAATGAATAGAAATAAAAACGTGTGAAACTGATACATCAATTTTTTGTTAGTTTTGCAGAAAACTTACTGCATTGATGTCTATTATCTTCGTCGCTATTATCCAAACAATCGTTATCACCATCACAAATATAAATACGTGGTACACAATTTCCATTGTCGCAAGTGAAGAGGTCCCCAAAGCAGGTACGGCCCTCGCTTTTGCAATATTCTGGAGGCTCATCGGCTCCATCACCACAATCATCATCTCCGTCACAATACCTACAAAAATAAGTTGTAGTTAGTTTAATAACATGCTTTACTTTCAAAAAATCATACCTAGTAAAGTATATTCTCTTAAATATGGGTCATTAATTAAAATAAGAATGGTAAAAGCTCGAGAAAAAACTGTATCAACAAATACTACATAAAAATAGTTTACCATGTCGCTGGAATACATCTATGATTCGGACATCTGAAACTGTTTTGTGGGCATGTTCTTTGAGCACAATGGAGAGGATCTTCGTCAGAATTATCTCCACAATCATTATCGCCATCACAAAGCCAATATGGTTCAACGCAAATGTTTGTCTTCTCGCATTTCAGATGATTAACAGGACATGTAGTGTTTTGAGGACAGTGCTCGTGGGTCTCGTCCGAAGTAATGTTGTCCTTACAGTCATTTACTCCATTACAAACCTTTTAAATAAAACACGTTTATGTGAATATAAACATCAGATCTAATCCTTATTGATTTTAACACATTACCTGTGATTGTGGAATGCAACGATAATTAGCACATGTAAATTCTCCTGCTGCACATGGAGGATATTGGCAATCTCTTTCGTCTGATCCGTCCTTGCAATCGTTTTCATGGTCACATTTCCAAGACTTGAATATACAACGACCGTTTGCACAGCGAAATTCGTTGGGTGAACATGAGTGGAATGCTGCAAAAAATTACGTAAAATATTCTATAATAATTATTTTCCCACATAGTAATTCTTTTGTGAATAAAAGAGACTACCAAGATTGCTTTATGGAGTGTTTTTTTCTTAACAAAGCAACAATAAATATATATAGATTAGAAAAAAGTGTATATAAGTACCACAATAATTGTTGTCTTCGTCACTGTTATCACCACAGTCGTCTTCACCGTCACAAGCCCACATTCTCGAAATACATTTGCCATTTCTACAGTAGAATTTACTTGAATCACAACTTAAATTCTTGGCCACGCACATTCTTCCTTCGTTCACAATTTTATAACTATCGTCACATTTGCACTCTGCGGTACCATTCGGGGCGGGGTGACAACTTTGGGCGCATCCACCATTATTTATATGACATGCGTTGACCTGACATTTTTGTCTTGAAGCTGAAAACACTTGGATATCTCTTGGACTATCTTCAAGTCTCTTAACCATTTCTACCATATTTGCTCCTAAAAAATTATTAAATTGTAATGAATTTCTACCTTAAGAAACTAATTAACATATTAAATTTCACTGTCACTGGTGAACTGTTTGTGAAACATTTTTAATAAGCGTACAGAAACATGTTGTTGTTATCAATTATTTTATTCCTATTTATTAATTATGTATTATTATTTCTATGTACTCTAATCTAATAAAAAAAGCAATTGTAGATTTTATAATTAAAACATTTGTGACTTACCAGTGTATTTTTCCGCTCTGTATACTCCCCTCAATTGTAAATCGGTCCAGTAAATATGCCTTCCAAAGACGGTAATGGAGAATGGATAAATTGTTGCAGCTATTAAAACTTCTCGGTTTTGCCCATTTAAATCGGATCGTTCAATTTTCTCTCTTACAGCATCTGTCCAATACAACATTTGGTCATCATAATCGATGGCTAATCCTGAGGGTTGCGCTAAGTTTTTGTCTATAATAACTTTTTTCAAAGAACCGGCCATTGTAGTTCTGAAAATCTTTCCAGAAGTTCCGAATTTCCCCCAGTCGGTATAGAACAAAGTACCATTACAAGGATCAATTACAATTGCACGTGGTCTCTCAACTCTAGCAATCATCACTAAATCGGTTCCATCCATATTCATCGCATATATGCTGTGGTTCGACGAATCGGTCCAGTAGATTTTCTTTTGTGTCCAATCATATGCTATCCCTTCAGGATTTATTCCTTTATTAATAATATTATGGACGTCAGTGGACGTCGGATTGTTTGATGACATCGAAGCAATCCTTGCCCATGGTCTGATTTGCGTGAACAGAAGTCGTTGATCTTTATAATCGAAATCGATTCCAACTACATTAGTCAGATTTGTAATTGGGTTGAATGGTATTGATGTAACAGAAGCGTCCAGACTTATTGCCCTTACTTCGGTTCTTGTGGTAAAGACGAGATATTCGTTAACAAATTCGCATTTACGACCATCTGCTGCCAATTGACCTGTTGCACAGTCGCATTTATATCCTAAATTATTTCCAGATGGCGCATCGGCAGGTAGTGCAAAACAAAGTTGCTCACAACCGCCGTTTCCAAGTTTGTAGCAAGGATTGTTATCATCTGGAGTTTGATTTTCAATGGCGAAAATTGCAATGTCACGAAGTTTCGGTAAATTGTTTCGGACACGAGTGGGTAAACTTGTATTTCCAATGAATTTTGATGCTTTGAAGATGGTTTGCAAGTTTCTGTCTACCCAGTAGACCTCCATTTTATGAATTGCGATACCCATTGGATTAGGCAAGTTCCGCCGAATGATTTGACGATTGCCACCATTGAAAGAAATTTTTTGAATTGTATCCAATTTTGAATCGACCCAGTAGACGTCGTTGGTTATCATGTCTACTGTTAAATCTCTGGGGTTACTAATTCCGGATGTAACAAGAGGAATCCAATTGGAACCGTCGAGGAAAGATTTTCCTATTCTCGGATACTGACCATAGTCGATCCAGTATAACAGACGCTTTACAGGATTTACTGCAAGTTCTCTGGGAGCATCCGCAGTTGTTTTAACTAACACTTTACGGTTTTTGCCGTTTAACCAACATACCTCCAGATAATTTTCGTGGGGAAAGACGTTTGTAAAGTAGAGATTGCCAGCAACCCAGTCGATAGCAATACCACGGATTCCGTTACTTCCTATGCCTTCTTTTATAATTGGTTGTATTTCTGAGCCATTAGGTCTGATTCTAAATATGCCGTTCCAAGGGCCGCGATTGAATTCAACCCAGTAAATCCAGTTGTCATGATAATGAACGTCAACGTGTAAGATGTGATGACCAGGGCCTGTTATTGGTACCATTGCTTCTGCGCTATCCTTTAAGCTGTAACCGCGTGTCATGTCTAGCTGAGAAACCACTGCAAACGTGCTGTATGGTGTGCAACTTGTCTCGCTTTCCTTTTTGTATCCAATGCTACAAGCACAAGTACGAGTTTTACCATCGCTTGGCAAACATATCTGTTCACAGCCTCCATTATTAGCTGAACAAGGATGAGCGATTAACTGTCTCTTTTTAAAAACGGTAAATGTTTTTAGATCAGGTTCATTTTCAATTATATTTCTTGCATGACTTCCAGTTGGCAAATCTACTCTAAACAATTTTTCATAAATGGGATCCAGACAGAATAATCTTTTGTCTAAGACGGCTAATGCTTTAGGTTTTGATATTCCATCTTCTTCACTTAAGATACTTTTACGATTATTTCCGTTTACATCGATTGATATGACTTCGGGGGGATATTGTGTACTGAAGTAAAGAATTTTATTTTCCAAGTCTATTGTGATTGCTTCGGGCCTTTCTACATTATTTAAGAGAACTACAGATTTTGTACCATCCATGTTGACTTTACCAATTTTTTGTGGTACACCAAATCCTCCTTCATCTGTCCAATAAATTTTTCCTTCCAATGGATCCAAACACATTGATCTTGGTTTCGCAACGGATGTAGCGTTACCGTCATTGGCGAGGATTACAGAGCGATGCTTAACTTTGCCGTCAACTTTTACTACCTCAAGATTACTTGCCAAACGATTACCAATAAAAAGATTTCTTCCGACCCAATCGAAAGCAATGACAGCTGGTGAACCAACAATACCTGAATCTTGACCAAGAAATTGAGTTTTGTTTCCTCCACCATAAGGAATTGTCCAAATTGTACACTGCAATAATTAAAAGTAACAATAGCGATTTTTTTTTATTACCATTAGACAACAAAACACTGCAAATTTTATTTAAGTGACTTACATTTTCATCGCTATCTTCCTTTCCTTCAATCCAAAATATGGTATCAGTTTTCCGATCGTAATCAATTTGTAAACCATTATCAACACCAACAATTGGCGTAAGAAATCCTGAAGTTTTGTCATTTGGTGTCAGCGAAATGTCGATAATTTGTGATCCTCGCATAAGCATGAGGAAAGCAGTTTCTTCTTCGACACAATTTCCACCATTGATTCTATACCCTGGTTTGCACTTGCAGGAATATCCGGAAGATGAAGAAGGAGATAATAAACATAGTTGTTGACAAGGTTGTTTCTCACACGGATTATCAGAAATGGGTTGCAGTGACGGATGATGGACGTGAATGCTCAGTGGTTGAGAAATTAAGTGTGAAACAACAGACTGGTTATCACCTGAAGATAAAATAATTGGTAATTACACTTTTGAGTTTTGAGCATATTAATTTCTTAATTATGAGAAAGCAATGGATGTATTTGTAAAAATCAGATGTTATTCCTTTCATTATTCTCTACATTTAAGGTCATTTAAAATTAGGAGGCTTATGTCAATAACATGTGTTGCGTCAATAGTCAAATTTGCAGGAGTTTTTGTCCCTACAATGAATTTTGGTATATACACTATCACGGTTCGGTCTCAAAATCCCAGGTATTTTTTTATGAACGTTCATTTTCTTCCTTTTGAAACAATCAAAACCATATTTCCAAATAGTATTTACCTTTGAATTTGTGGGCAGAAAGAACCCTGTTTAACTGTCTATCTGTCCAGTATAATGTATCTTCAAAGAGAGTAAGAGAATGTGGATGAAGCAAGTAGTGACTTCCTGCCAAGACTTGTTGCCGTCCAGTACCATCGTAATTACAGAAGTCGATATAATCTAGCTTTGAATCGGCAAAATATACTCTTTTGTTAGCGGTATCTAATGTCAAACCATTTGGCCAATATATTTTCGAATTGATGATAATTGACCGATTTGTGCCGTCCATTCCAACCCTTTCAATTCGAGGATTTTCTCCCCAGTCGGTCCAAAACAGCCAGCGGGCACTAAATAAAAAATATATGTTACAATTGCTAATAAATTTAAATACAATTCAACAAGAACATACCCAGGGCTAGGATCTAAACACATTCCTCTAGGCTGCGTGATATTTTCTTTTAAAAGCACTATCCTGTTAGATCCATTTTCTCTAGCAACTTCAATCGTATTTAGCTTGGAATCCAGCCAGTATATATTTTTACCAATCCAGTCAAATGCCAATCCTTCAACGAGATCCAGTCCTGTTGATATGACATCTTTGGGCTGACTGCTCCTGTCCAGTTTTGAAATCTTCTTTAACTTCATGTCCGACCAATAAATGGTGCCAGTGTGCATATCTGAAGCTGTGGCTACCACATTTTCAACTATAATAGGAACTCGTTCTAAACCCTGCTCATTCAAGTCGGCCACCAAGATGGAATGACGGTTCGAAATAATTAGGAACGCAGCACTATGATCTGTAACAGAGAATTAACGAAATGATTAGTAATAACATACCTGTTAAAGTCTACTGTAATTGTAATCTTACTTATAGCTTTGCAAGAATGCTTGTCTCTTTCTAATAAGTAACCAGGAACACATTCGCAGAAATAGGAACCTTTAGTGTTAACGCAAGTTTGAGAGCATACTCCAGGCGGGTCGCATTCGTTAAGGTCTTCACATGTGAAACTGTCATTTCCTAATACCTCACCTTTTGGACAAGTACAAATGGCACCCTAAAATAATTTATTATCTTTTAGTTTATTTCAAAGGTTTAAGACAAAATGCTGTAAAGTATTTTACATTTGCTTCAGTAATATATTTGTTATAAATGTCTCAAAAAAAAAATTAAATTATTTTAATATGATTATTACGGAGTTTAATGTTGCTTACCACGGGAGTCTGCTTACATCCATTAGAGCACAAACCGCCCTGATGTAAACATTGTGCTAAATCGCACCCTGGGCCTTCATCTGCACCATTTGGACAATCAGGTTTACTATCACAAACATTAGTAAGATTGACGCAACGTTCAGTGACGCCTGGGCAAGGCCATTGACCGTCGGGACATCTAAATGGTGGTTTCTTGCAAGCGTGCTTTGAACTTTCATCGGACCCATCTCCGCAGTTATCTTTACCATCGCATATATACGTCTAAAATAAAGACCAATTAATTACTAACAGTTAAAATAAAAATAACCAATGTACACTTGTTTACCTTAAAGACGCATTTTGAATTATCACATTTGTAAAAGTTGGGAGCGCAATCGATCTGACCGCATGATTCAGGTTCGTCAGACCTGTCATCACAATCCGGTGTTCCATCACAATGCCATGATCTTGGTATACAGATTCCAGAAGACTGACATTGAAACTGTTTCTCGTTGTTGCACTGGTTAGGAGCAATTGATGCTAATAAAAAGAATTATGTCATTCATAACTCAATATTTGCGAATGTTATATAATTTTAGAATCAGTAATTCATTCTGTACTTTCAGTTGAACACTGAAGGAGAAGATTCAATATTAGTTAGTACTTGAACGAGCTAGTTAAAGTTCTATTTTTCTTAAAAAAAGTAGACTATTTAATGTGATAAATTGCCATTGCTATTGGTAATTGGTTACTTACGACAACCGAATTCGTCACTTCCATCGTTGCAGTCAGGAATACCGTCGCATTTATAACTTTCTTGTACACACTGTCGTAAATCGGCACATTTAAACTGGGACGGTAGACAGGTAACAGGTGGGCAGTCTTCTTCGTCTTGTTTATCGAAGCAATCGTCATCGCCGTCACAGACCCAACTTTGTGGTATACAATGACCAGTTCTTGGACAAGTAAACTGATGGTATGCACACGTTTTCTCCGCACAATGATCCCCTTCGTCAGATCCGTCGCCGCAATCGTTTTCGGAGTCGCATTTCCAAGTGTTTGGAATACACCTGCCGTTCTCACATTGGAACTGTACTGAGCCACAAGTGACATTAACACAGCCCGTTTCGTCACTAAAGTCGCCACAATCGTTTTCGGCATCACATTTAAATATAATTGGAATACAACGACCTGATTTGCATTGGAATTCGTTAGCAGCGCAAGTAGGCTCTAAAAACGAAAAAAACAATTTATCATAATATATACGTTTTGTAATTTTCAATACAATTTAATGTTTTCTATGTTCGGGTAAAAAAATTAATAGTGATCTGAATACTTACTGGTGCAGTTCTGTTCTTCGTCGCTATTATCCAAACAATCATCATCACCATCACAAACCCATGATTTTGGAATACATCTCTGATTGTTGCATGTGAAGTCCCAAGGATTAGGACAGGCCTGCACCGGTGGTTCATGGTTTGGATCAGGCTGACAGGTCCTCTCATCTGCCATCAAACGCTCCCCATAAGGACATCCACATCTGGACATTAATCCATTCGAATCGTTCCTTGGAACCGCAAAGCACAATTTGTTGCAGCCCCCGTTATTGTTCCAACATGGATGGAACGTATCTACACGTTGTTCTAGATCGCTGTATATCTAATAACGTAAATAAAACATACACAAAAACAAAAATTAAAGCAATGAAATGATGATAATACACCCACCTTTACACCATATAGTCGATTAGTTTGAGGTTCTTTAACTAACGTTTCTTCTTCTTGCCCTGTCAGTTTGTTAAGTTTGATTATAGCGTCCAGTCTCCAATCGGTGATGTACATGTAATTTCTGAATATAACAATACTGAAGGGATGTCTTATAAGTCTCGAGTTAACCGTTTTAATGTCACTTCCATCCAATTTCGAATGTTGGACGTGATCGAGTAACGCGTCGCACCAATACAGTCGATCAGTATCAAAATCGATAGCCAATCCATTCGGCCAACCAAGCGTAACATTCTTAAAAACTATTAAATTTGTACCGTCGCTGTGTGCCCTAGAAATGTTGGCTGGCCTGTCCCACTCCGAGAAAAATATATAACCTTTGTTAGGATGGACGACAATAGCTCTTGGCCTTTTCAGATTCTTCAATAGAGTTCTTCTATAAGTTACGTTTCTAGTTGACAAGACGTTAAGTGTACCTTTACGGCTGTCGATGTAATATAAATTCTTTGACATCCAATCAACTGCCAATCCTTCAACGCCTTCATTCTGTGAAGCTAAAACAATTTCGCGAGCTGTTCCGTTTCTATGAACTCTGTAAATAACGTCTTGTAAAACGTCGGAGTAGTAAATGTGCTCGTCTCTTGCGTCGAAATCTAATCCCACAAATCTTGCTCTACGTGATACAACGGGTAACATTGAATCACTAAAACCCCCTACCACGGGTTCCAGCACCTTTCCCTTGATAAACCTTTGCTGGGAATAGAGTAGAAATTCAGACACAATATCACAGCTGTATTCATCAGACCTCAACTTCCAACCAATGTTACAAGCGCACCGATAACCTAAACCTGATGGTGTATGCGTTATGATACACATACTTTGGCACCCTCCGTTATTTGTTCCGCAAGGGTTACTAATTGCGGGTTGGTTTAGTCTGTGTATGGTTTTGATTGCTTTGGGATCTCTGATTGTTCTCGTTCTGTAAATGGACAAGATACTTCTGTTATCTTTGTCATATTTGTCCACTGACATAACTCCTTGTTTGGTTCCATCAGTCCAATACACTCTAGTTTCGAACAAAGCCAACCTAGATGGATTTGGCACAGATTGTCCTCGTACAACCAAGAATCTGTTTTGTCCATCGTAGTCAACAGTCTCAATGTAGTCTAACAGTGAATCGCACCAATAAACACGTTTCGCTATTAGATCTAAAGCCACTCCTGAAGCTTTGTATGCCGCTTCAGATACTATAGCACGAGGATCGGTGCCATCCATATTGGCTCTGAGAACTTGCGAACTGTCTGCTACGAACATGTATCCGACTAGACAATCGAGTGCTATATCCGCAGGATTGGTCAGGTTCGAACCGAGGACGATGGCATGCCATCTGCCTGTTAATTCGAATACGTCTATCTTTTGACCTACAGAGTCTGCAACATACAGTTTGTCTCCTATCCAGTCAACTGCTATTGCGACTGGTGACCAGGTACCTGGGAGTGTAATATCTACTTCTCTAACTATTGGCGGATTGCTAATTGGGCCCATAAGTTGTTGGGAATGAATCTGTAAATAAATAAAAGTTATTTCAAAGGAACAAAAAATAAAGTACAATGTAAGTTTCTACAAATGGATTGTACTGTCAATAGTAGTGTTGTAATGTGGAAAAAGATCTATTTGGATCTTTCCCTCGTTTGTAAAATGGAGAAATGGAACAGGTTGAAGAAAAACTTGAATATGTTAATTAGAACACACTTACCTTTCTAGTTTTGATATCAGTCCAATACAACAAATTCTTCTTATAGTGATAATCAAGTCCGCTAGCACCTGTCGTATTAGCAACAGCTTTAAGTTCTTCTCCAGTCTTATTCATTTTGAAAACGTTCTTTTCATGGACGAAATATATTTCGAGAGCCTCGGTATCCACAGCCGTGCATCTTTGCTTATTTTTAAAGACGTATCCGGACGCACACGAGCAAACGTAACTGCCATCGGTGTTGGAACAGATTTGATCACAGTAGCCCCATTCCGCACATTCATCTCGATCGACACAGGTGCGATTGTCTGACGCCAATTTTCTACCCTCCGGACAGTAACATGCACCTCCTGTTAACGACGCCTGACATTTGTATTCGCAATCGAGAGATGGACATGACAGTTTAGCTGAAATGAAAAATAATAATTTTTAATCAGTGTTGAGAAGTGTTGCTCATTTTAGTACAGATCTTTAGATTAAATCTACCAATAGTGGCAAACAAAAAAGTGACATAAGTAAATTTTATTCCTAAGGCTTTTTGCTACAATTACTGAAACATCCTCAGGTACTTATAAATAAATTAGTATTAGGTATTTATATGTCAAAAAATCAAAGTTAAATTAATAATATTCTACTTACAACAAGCAGATTCTTCGTCTGCTCCATCTGCGCAGTCGCGTTTACCATCACACAATTGCGATTTGGCAATACATTTCGGTTTTCCATCGGGGGTTCCCCTTGGGCAAAGAAATCGGTTGTCGGGGCAAGCAATAGCTGTACAGTTTTGTTCGTCTGAGTTATCGGTACAGTCAAAATGACCATCGCAATGATAAGAAGCGGGAATGCAGAGCTGATTAGCACAACGGAATTGACCCCCATGGCATGATGGGAAATCTGTGGAAAGAACGATAGTGATATTAAAAACACTAAATTTGAACTTTTGTGAAAAACTATTGTTTTAAGTATTTCGAAGTAATGCAAATAAAAAACACAAGTTAAGTTTCAATTAACTTAATTATTTTGTTATTAAGCAAGACTAAAAATTTCTGCCTTTAAACTTGTCTGCAAGTTTGCCAATAGAATTGGACGAAAGCTACTATCACTATAAATTTTTACTACACACATTTACTTCGTTAGGTAACGTTAGGACTATAAAGTTATAGTAGGAAAAGACAACACAAACGAAGTGTACTGGTATTGCTCTTATTTACGTTGGTATAAGTAAATTTCACTTTTTTTGCTGTTTTCCTACTATTCCTACACTAAATGGCTTAAACAATGACACTGTATATGCTGTTTTTTATCTAGAAAAAATTCTTATGGGTCTATAAGTCCGTTTTTGACTTGGTTGATTCGTTTTAAAAAACTGTTAGTGAATTAACAATGTGTTAGAAGAAAAGCTTTTCAAATACTTATTTTATTTGTATGAAGAACGTGGGTTTACAACAAAGGATTTTTGGGACTTCAACTGTCTAACTTTATAACATAATAATGACAAAAACACTCAAGATTGGATGAGAAAATTGAATCACATAAAAATATGAAGAGCAAAATAACACTTTACACAGGCTTTAGATATTTATTATTTATTTTGTAATATAAGTATTTGGGCGCAAAACTTCCCTTACTTGTAATTTAGCAAAGTATCTAATATTAATAAATAATAAAATATTCAAATCTTGCAGGTACTTAATTGTCCTGCTTATTTTACATTTTTAAAAAGAAACGCAAATAAAAATATAACCGATCGAACCTTTTTTTTTTGAAATATTAATAGTTGCTATAACAACGTTGATTTCAACACAATTACTGTAAAACAGAAATAATACCAAGTAACTAACAATCGGGGAAATATCTAGGTACATAAGAGACTAGCAGTATGTGAAACATAAAATAATAATGACATAATCTACTGTCTTCAAATAGAGTACCGTATGAATAAATTAAGGTTCAACGATATGATTTATGTAAATTTTGTCACATTAATTAAAAAAAACAAAGGCTCATGTACATTGTAAACATTGCTGACAAAAAAAAGTGGTGTTTTAGAGGTCATAAATCACCCTCATCTAAAGAACTGAAAAGTTATATTGATAATGAAATGCAATATAATAGGAATCAAAACTAAGTTAGGGGCTAACAATAAAATATTTTAGAAAATACTACAAATGGCCCAGTGAGCGCCATCTGTAGTACGATGCTACATTTTAGGATTACGTATACTCCAACAAGGTCCACTTGTGTGGATATCTACTTGCTGAAAACGAATCCTGGCGTAATCCAATACAGACCACTTCTAATTATTTTATTTTTAATCAAATATTTTGTTAATGCAAACAACACCTATGCTTCACTCTTATTGTGTAAATTTCTTCAAGATGAGGAAGCCTTATATAATGTAGGTGGAACGTAAGTGTTGTTTCCGACAGAGCCGGATTGAAGATTTTGGCCCGGGGTGCGATGTAATCAAATGGCCTGGTTTAGAAGGGAATGTGCACAAATTTTAACAGCAATGGTTTTTAAATAAATTTAAGAAGTTAGGAAAAAATTTGCGTTTTATTCTTTGCCTCGGTCTTTGCTCTTGTTTTAAAAATTTTTTATTTTTTGAAAATTTTATAAATTAT
>NW_020438946.1:1311301-1312396 GCF_000699045.2 Agrilus planipennis
TTTTTTGTTTTCCTTTTATAACAAGATTTGAAAACTATTAAAAAAAATATTAAGTTTTTCTCTTTTTTTCTCATTTTTTAAGTCATTTGGCCCGGGAGGGGCAGGGGTGCATTTGTACCCCGGACCAGTCCGGCCCTGGTTTCCGACAATAAAATGTTTTATTACTCCTATATCCTTGGATCTTTATAAACCTTTAGATGGGGAAGAAAAGGTAATTAAACTTCGTTTGTGTTGTCGTTTCCTACGTTTCCTACCGTTACCTTATGATACTACGTATATCTGCCAAAAAAAAAGTTGGCAGCCGTTTACATTAAATAAGCATTACTTACTGCATCCCTGTTCGTCTGAGTTATCTCCACAGTCGTCCCTATGATCACACTTTTTACTCATGTCGATACAGCGTTTGTTGTTTGCGCATCGGAACTGATCGAGTCTGCATGCGATACCACCTCCAGGACATCCCTGTTCATCTCTTCCAGAGCGACAATCCAAGTAACCGTCACAGCGCTTCTCCTTCGGCACACAAGGATCTGCAGTCCGAGGGCCGCTATTGTTTGTGTCATTGCAGTGAAAATCGTCCGCTTGACATTTACGATATGCTGTAACAAATTATTTATTTTAGAAAATTGTAGAATTGAACACACTCTCAATTTATGCTAATAATAAACGCTAGATTATCTCCTAAATGCTAAATTAATTTCATTCTTATCCTGACCAATTTAAACAAATGATTTTATTATGAATATTATTACGAGTTTGCCCCCAGGTGGTAGAAATTTATGCTGCGCTACTGCGTTGGTGTAAGTTATTGGATTAAAGGAAACAAAGGAAAGTTTCAAAAATATATATTAATTGTTCACAAAAATTATTTCACCATAACATTGGCTTCTTCAAGTGAAGATATTCTGACTAAAATTGTTGCAAAATTAACATAAATACTAAAAGTTTTCAAAGTTTATGCGGTGGAAACAACGAAAGTTGTCCTTAAGGTTTTGAAGATAAATTTAAATTTAATACTTAATGGAAAACTATTTACATCAATTTAATCATTTAGTAAAATATTTAATTTATTGTATTTATTAATATAAAGACTTT
>NW_020438946.1:1312911-1329739 GCF_000699045.2 Agrilus planipennis
GACAGTGGGCGCGGCGGAAAAGAAAAGGTTAGAAGCGTTCGAAATGTGGTGTTACAGGCGAATGATGAGGATATCGTGGATAGAGAAGGTTAGAAATGAAGAGGTATTAGAAAGAATAGGAGAACAGAGGATTCTATGGAGGTCAATATCAAATAGGCGAGATAGGTTGGTAGGACACCTTCTCAAGTATGAAGGTCTAGTGAGAGACATATCAGAGGCAGAAACAGGAGTTAAAACGAGTAGAGGTAGACCTAGATTAGATTACTGATCACAAATAGTTAAGGATGTGGGTTGTTCTAGTTTTAGGTAAACGCGAAGATTAGTCTTAGGACTGACGACCTTGATGATGATGACATATAACAAAAAATCTACCTAATAAAAACCGGTAATTAAAATTGTATTGGGATAGGACGTTTGTCCTTATTTGTATTATTTATTGATTACTTTACTAAATTATTTCTTATTTAGGTACAGTTCTTGTGTTTATTTTTTTTGTGAGCACGAATCATTAGTATGACCGAACTGNTTACATTTTACTAAATGATCAAATTGATGTAAATATTTATGCTAATTTTGTAACAGTTTTAATCAGAATATCTTCACCTGATTAATGTTATGGTGAAACAATTGTTGTGAACAATTAATATACATTTTTGAAACTTTACTTCCGTTTCCTTCAATTGATTATGGAGTTTCAACAAGTAAAGCCTTCTATAGTACAGTCGAAATAAGAAGGCAAAGTCCCCAATAAATAATACACACTAAAGGCATATCGTTTTTCTCCTTCTTACAAACGGAAGATAGGTGCAGGCCTCGACGCAGCTGTGGAGGAGGTGTGTCTAGAGAATAAAGACAGGATATCTTCCGTTTGTAAGAACGAGAAAAACGATATGCCTTTAGTGTGTATTATTTATTGGGGACTTTGCCTTCCTATTTCGACTGTACTATACTATTAATTATTGGATTAGGTAATTTCCAAATGGATCTACTTTTGATAACGTGTAAGACCATCTAAGACAGAAACAAATGTGGAGTATTTGACTCAATAAAATGGCGAAACATCCTATTGTGTTTTTATTTCTTCAGTGTTGATTCAATTCAACTCTGGAATAATATCCTTTTCGAGCATAAAATGGATTAAAAACTGATATTATCAGCCCTGCTTCTTTCAGTTGGGAATTTTCACCGGAGTTTCTTTTCTTTCACCCGAATCGTAATATTAAATTCCGAATGTAATTTTCTAATTAACTGGATATTTGCCATCTGCTGTCATAAAGAAAACCGGGAGGTGGTTATCAGGGATAATAAAGTCTGTCTCGTTTTTCACCGACGCGTTTCATACTTTCCCTAATTAAATTTTGCAAGTAATCACAACCTAATTACAATCGCAGATGCCTTTATTAAATTTTCAAGATAAAACGTACGTTCTACCAATATAAACTACACGAAATGCAATTTAACTGCGATAGAGCTTTGCATTGTCTTCTACAATCAGTTGAAATCAGTCGGTACCTGGCGGATCCGGCATTTTTTTAGGATCCGTCCGGTTAGATTGTATTGGGACGAGTTACTTGTCCTAATTTGTAGTATTTATTGATTACTTTACTAAATTATTTCTTATTTAGGTACAGTTCTTGTGTTTATTTTTTTTGTGAGCACGAATCATTAGTATGACCGAACTGTTACAATTTCTGTCCCTTGTTGATATATCAGGGTATTAGAATAATTTTACCGCCTTGCAGACTTTTAGTGTTTATAAATATTATAGGCTCATTTCAACAGTTTCAATTCAACTGTCAGGTTGAAAATCTGCCAATCAAAAATTAAAATTTCATTGGTTTCGTATTAAAACGACTTTTTAAATAGAACATAATGATTCGTTTTGGACGTTGGTAGGGGTGGTGTTTATCGTAATATAAAGCTTGCCAGAACGAAGATGTGAACTATTAACTGTAGTGGTTTTGCCGGGTACCCGGTTATCTGGTGAATTTCTAGAAATTTCAAATGTAGTAACTCAAACTAATAGAGTTCCAGGCATTCTTATGTAAAGTAATTTTGCTGACCTCGACAAAATTAAAACCATAAACATTCCTTCGTTAAATTTCGTTATTTGATTCTCTGCATGTTGAAAATCAGCGAATTTTTCTATAAACCTTTAATTTTTCAAACCTAGGAATATTGTATCAATTTTCTTAAGTTTGACAACTTTTAAGAATTTTAGTTATAGGAAAGTAAATAAGAATAAGTTTGGTGGACAATAACATTTTATTTCACCTTAAGACGTACGGAACCTTAACAAATTGTAAGTAGAATTTGTGAAGTCACGATTTAGTAATTTATTTTTAAAAACGTGAAAATTTTTCCGTTAAGGGATACTTAATATTGATTTTGAAGGTTGAAAACACGAGGGAAATTTTAGTTGGTGTTTGTTACCAAGATTCCACGAATTCCGGATCGAGATAATTTATTTAAAATTAATGAACGAGCCAGGCGTATTTCTGTTTTTTCTTTTTTTTTTTTGTTTTATTAAAGCACAAAAAGAATGTTTTGTTTCCGAGAAGTTTGTTAATTATTTTTTTTTCTCCTTCGAAATAGCGGGTCTAATGTATTCCTTAAATAAGATATTTCAAAAGGAATATAGCTCGATAAAGGTACTTCGTACAAAAAGAATTTTAAAGATTTATTAAAAAACTTTATAAGAAGGAACAAAAGGAGTTGTCCGTTGTTTCCCTTTATACCCCGAAAACTAGAGAATGAGAAAAACGTTCTCCGTCAACAAAATTATCGTGCAGACCTTTTTTTAAAAACTTGAAGATCATTGTAAGAACACCTAAGATAGGACGTATTATCGGTGTATTACATCTGGAGGAATCATTTCAAGCAGAGACAGGATTCTGCGTTTCTTTCATAACTGGATGGAAAAAGAAGAAAAAAAAGACGAAGAAAATAATAAGAAAAAGTACAAGAGTAATTGGTTCCACTAAGCAAACGCGGTCGTCTTATTATGGACGGACCGTTTTATATTTGAGAAAATTGTTTGCGATTTTGTGCGACAACAAAACATAGTCGGCGGTGGTGGCGCCGGTGATCCAGAGCTGGTTGCGATTCCCTTTGTTCTGGAACAACTGAAATTTTGCAGTACTGCGCACAATGGTAAATAAGCTTCATTAGACGCTTTGTCTGCATCACTCCCCAACTTTCTGCCCATTGTATTTACTGGTTCTGATTATCTTATACGTATGCAGCAGAGACGCCAGAAATGCACGAAATACCACCAGTGTACAATTTATGTAATTTTATGGATCAAACGTTAAAGGATATCGTCTTACTGTAACAGGATTAAGCGTCTCTATCACAAAATTGTTCCGCAAAGCCAACCGAAAGCAATGTGATAACTTATTCAAACCACGAATCGGAATTTATTGGAATAATATGAAAAGGATTGAATCATCATCATAAAGTCGTCAGTTCTAAGACTGGTTGGACACGCGCCTCCACCCTTTTCTACCCTGAGCTAATCTTCGCATTTCTCTAAAACTAGAACAACCCACATTCTTAACTATTTACGAATCTAATCTAATCTAGGTCTTCCGTTTCTTCTTCTAATATGTCTCTCACTAGACCTTCATGCCCGAGAAGGTATCCTACCAACCTATGTCACCTATTTCTTATTGACTTCCATAGAGTCTCTTCTTCTATTCTAACTTATTTCTAACCTTTTCTAGCCTCATCATTTCGAACCCATCTAACCTTTTCTTTTCCGCCGCGCCCACCGTCCATTTTTCGCACCCGTACAACGACGCGCTCCAAACATACACCTCTAACAAACTTTTTCGAATTTCTAAATTAATCGTTCGCGAGCGTAGAAGTGACTTCTTTTTATTGAAGGCGACTCGACCGTACACTATTCTCTGCTTTATATCCCTGCTACTCCTTCCGTCCTGACTTCTCAGATACCTAAAATCAGCCACTTCTTCTAATCTTTGGTCACTTATCTTTGTATTCGCTCTTTCCTTACTTTTTCGTCCCTTGCATACCAGTACTTTTCCTTTACTTTTATTTATTTACATATAATACTGTTTTGTCAACACCTCTTCCATTTTATTTAAAGCCATTTCCCTGCTATATTAAATATATGAAATCCTATGACATTGTTAGTTACTTAATAGTGGATNTTGAAAATACTCTCGGTAAAATGAAAAAACTTATAATAATAATCCCTTTGCCCAATTATGTTGTCGTTTAAATCAAACCTTTTATATTTGCAACGAACCAACAAGTGTACTAATATTGTTATTATAAGACAACTGAAACCAGACGCATCAACAGCAAAACGGTTGCAATTTAAAGTGTGTGTTATTGACTACAATACAGCCCAATAACACAAACTTACTTAAGAGTAAACAAATAAGTGATATATGTATATATTGTATTTTTTTCATTAATAATAAAGTTCATTTTTCCAAAGATTTTTAATGGGGTAGCAATAATTTTTCAATGCGGGGGCCACATGCGGCATTCCTGATGATGGACAAACGCGGCAGGGCGTTATATGCCCCTTCCTTGCCCCAAGGGGCAACCTCAGTAGTGTGGCTACCTACTTAGGGACCCTACCTGCACCCCCCCCCCCAATTGTTTCAATTTAAGGTCGTTTTTCGATGTGTTTCACCTTTTTTCTTCTATAACATTTTCTTCTAATCAATTGTTAAATCATTTTTTTGATTTTTTATTTACCCACTACAAACTACCTCAAATTAATGAGAGAAAAACTGTTGCTGTTGTCACACCCCCGCCGGGAATCGAACCCGGGACCTTTGGCTTTACTAAGAACATTGGTGCGTAAAAAAAATGATTTCAAATTAATTTTCCCTGCTAGATGCTAATACTACTATATCATCTGCAAATACAAGCATACTAATATTTATCCCTTGTACATCTATCCTAACAGTTGAACTGTCTTTAATAATTTTGGTCGAGTTTTGTATGTATAGATTAAAAATATATCTATTATACTTAGTTCTATAACTGCCTGTTGAATAAGTATATCTTATTTTTCTATGTAGTCTCCCTTTTAGCTATAAACTTTCCCAATGCATCACAAGTTTTTTAACGCTTCCACGTTTTGGCGTCATACAAGTCTTTTTCCCAATGACCCAAACATTTGATAGTCACAAGATCACAAATGTGGACTACAAGGCGGACATGTCAAATGTTTTCCAAAAGCGTTTAAAGTTTTCGTTGGGTCGAAGTACTGTATGTGACTAAACGTGGTCATGGGGAAAAATTATTATTATTCGGGGAGGTAAAAAAAAGGCTAGAAGGGTTCGAAATGTGGTGGTGTTATAGGTAAATGATGAGGCTAGAAAAGGCTAGAAATGAAGATTGTATTAGAAAGAATAGGAGAACAAAAGACTCTTATGGAAGTCAATAAAAAATAGGCGAGATAGGTTGGTAGGACACCTGCTCAGGCATGAAGGACTCGTATTAGAAGCAGAAACAGAAGATAAGAGGAGTAGAGGTATACTTGGACTAGATTACTGCTTACAAACAGTTAAGAATGTAGGACGTTTTAGTTTTACGGTAGGAAACTGTGGAAGTGCGTGTCCAACCAGTCTTAGGATTCATGATCTTACAGACCCATAGAAGCTCGCATCAGTGGGATTTGGTGTCGCAATAGAATGCTCAGTTCTAACTGCGACCGTAGGAGCCGCATGGTCGAAATAGGCAGGCTGCAGATGGCATTGTCAACAGTCGTTGGCCATGCGTCGACCAGAGTAATTATGAATAGGGGTGCACATAAAAAATAAACTATAATATTTTACTGTTAAACAACAGCTTTTTGCTTTATTGAGGGGTCGGTAAGAACTCGTGGCGGCAGGGTGTCGATATTGTCACCTTCTAAGAAAAGGCAACATCTGGGAGTAGTTTTAAAATCAAATAAGGGTGACAAGCATAGAAAAATAAGTTTTTAGGACAGTTCCTGTTGAGAGGTCTTACAAAGCACATTGTATAAGATAGCCATTAGTTTCAGTAGTTAAGAGAGTTAATACTTGTTGCTGTTGTTAAAGTGTAAATAATAAATTAATTAAAGCAGTTCACAGTTTTAGTCAATCATTTTTAAGATATATTTCAATCAAACATACGAGACAAAGCCAGCAGTGCTTAAGTTAAAACTATTTAGCATATTTTTTTTTTCTAAACACAACATTTACCATTATCAATACTGTTTTTTCGTAAATTATCGAAAGTGTAAACTTAATAGGTAATTGGGTCACTTCAATAATTTCCGAATGTGATGTCTCTAACTAAAGATAATCACTATTTATTAAATTGAATATATATACAAAACTATATACAAAAATGATTTTGGTGGTAACAAATGGTTGGTTGGTTGGTACTGTCTCGGCGAGACAGCTTGGTCAATCTCCTAAACGGTACATACTTGCACTGGTAGGTAACTGGTAAAAAACTGGTACTCCGACTTTCTCCTTTGGCGACAAAGATTTCTAAAGGGGGTGAAATTCTTAGAATCTTTGCCGTTAAAAACATACACATTGAAGCTAAGGGTTCAAATAGTCATAAAAACAGGTACAAAATGTTAGTTTGTTCAGCTTAAAAAACGTATTTCTTTTGCTTCAAAAATGAAAGAGGAAAAAATAAAAAAAAGGTAAAATTCTGCCGAACAAATACTTTCTATTTGACTGTTGCTATTCTCTGAAATTTAAATATTGAACATCATTTTTATAATGATCAGCTACTAATTAAAATATTTTTCATCCTGAAAGAAAAAATTTTTATGTGCATAACTACTCTGGTCGACGCATGACCAACGACTGTTGACAATTCCATCTGCAGCCTGCTATTTCGACCATGCGACTCCTACGGTCGCAGTAAGAACTCAGCATTCTACTGCGACACCAAATCGCACTGATGTAGGCTTCTTTGGGTCTGTATTCTTTGATCTTATGATGATGAAAAATGGCTTAAGCCTCCGTTATCTTTTGTTCTATGCGTCTACTACTTATCTGACTTCCTATTATATATCTAAAATCGAACAGCCCTTATCAGTTTAGGTCCTTGTCGAGATATGGATCATTACGATTAAATTCCAAAGGGATTTCCTTAACGATTAAGATATCGTTTGACTTCCACGGTTTACAAGTTGATGATGTTTTACCCTCGATATTGCGCCACTTTTTCAACACAGGCCATTTAACATCAATCGAGTAGCTTTTTCGCCTTCTTTCCATTTTCACACATTCATAATGTTCGAAGGGAAGTTTCCGGGGTCGCTAGCAGACGGCAATTTGTTTGACAAATAGCTTCATTCGAATAGTTGGCCCAGAGTTCCTCGTCTCTGGTCCCGAAAGCATTCAAATGGGAAAATTTGAGTGTTACGCCTCGTCGGGGTCCTTTCACATTATATTATACCGTATATATATATACTAAATTAGTAAGTTACGATAACGACTCCCTTAAGATATAGAGCAAACAATTATAGAACTCGAAGTTTTCTAGGACTCTCGAGGCAGTGGCACACGGTATACGAACCATCAAGCAACTCCACCAACTACATCAATAAACCATCTTCTTGTGGGTACAGTTTTCAAGATTCAATTCATGAAAAAATGCTCTCATGGTAAATGTTGAGGGTAAATTTTAATATTTAGATCATAAACTCCGTTAATAAGCCAACTGTTAAAAATCTAATTAAAAACTGGTAGTTTGTAGAATCGATTAAAAGAATCGATGAACTCGATGCAAGAAACAGATCAGCTCCACTTAGAGGTGAAAATTACTTTTTGAATGGATTAGCTCTATAAAACATTGCTCATCTTAAAAGACTCAAATATAATAACTGAGATATAAACATATAGATGGAGCTGCCTGGCGGTATTTTCGTTGCAAGAATTAAGCGGAGATCCCACCGAGTTCACACGCAGTGATGTAGAGTCTAGCGCCGGATGCAGTGATTCTGAATTAAGCATTAGTTGTTTTTGGTTCGCCGAATGACCTACATGTGTATTTTAAGTGATGAAACAGTATGATGGAAGAAAGAAAGATTTTGGTGGTGGAAAACCACCCCATTCTTTATGATAAAAGTCTGTCTAACTATAAAAGTGTATCTGGCTGGAAAAAATAACATGTCACTCCACTCATCTACCCAGTATTCTGCACACCGTTTTCTTATTTTTCTCAGTAAAAGTAGATCTAAAGCCCTTTTCGTTTTTGCAGCATACGACGATGGCCCAGCCTCCTTTCAGGTATCGTGGGTTCGGGTGAGAAAGATGAGACGGACGAAATGAAGACAGAAGAGAATGAAAGATTATCTGTGGAATGATTATCTGCCCCAGCATTTGCCCAACTGATCCAAGGAGACCACAGAAGAAGTTGGACCGAGGCACGTGAATCCTCCCGAACGCTAAGCGATGGTCTAAACTTCTAGGCCATGCCGCTTGGTATATTACGGTATTATAGGGTAAGCTCATGAAGCAAGAAAGCAAGTACCTAGAGGAGCCCGCAAGCTATGGCGATGAAGATGATAATGTTGAGATTGAAACGTAATAAACAATAATAAATAATCCATTCTTTTCTTTGTTTTAAAAATCAGACGCATTCTGAGATTTTTTTTCAAAAGAACATTAATTTTGGAGTAAGCAAATTTAAATTTGAATAATTGCTTTAGAATCCTATAAGATGTGCCCAGACTAGAAATTTCGTTCGGCATTGTTGGGGAAGGAGGAAATGGGGGCAGTGGGGGTCGAGTACGAAAAGCTTTCCCGGTGGAAGAGAGGTAGATACGGAAACCAAAAAAAAGATTAATTTTTTTTCTATTACCATTTTTAATACCTGTCTACCTAATTAGTATCCTTCGGTCTTATAGCGGATGCGGGAAGGCAGGGGGGAGAAAAGAAAAACGAAAACAACAACACCCAAATTACTTTGAAAACTTTCGTAATGTAACCCAATCCAAGACACGCCTACGTATGCTCACATTTCAGTCAACAAAATAAATAAAACCAAAACCAACCTTATTCTTCGTGCTGTCCTTTCGTATCATAACATTATGATTCTAAGCAAAGCAGTCAAAACATTCTTCGGTTAATAATTTATTTTTGGTTAATAGCGCGGAGAACTTGCGAGGGGCATCTTCTAACCCCCCCCCTTCCACCTTATTTTCGCTACTTTATTACAAAATACCGAAAAATACTTAATATGCTCCAAAACCTTTAAAATTGTATGCAATAACCTTAAAAATCCTTTTAGGATTTTTAAGGTTTACGTAACATCCCCCATTACTAGGAAACTTTTCGCACCCTTTCCTTATCCCTTCCTCTCTCCTTCATACGGACGCTATGATACCGAACAAGAATGAAACCGACCTAAAAGGTGTTCATATTCAAATTTCTAATTCAGTTCTAATTCTGCTTTCATACATTCTTCTTAGAAAACACTTGTGACAAACTTTTCGAAAGACAACATCTGCGGCAATTTCGAGTAGAACTTTGAACGCGACCCATATGAAACTTTAAAGGGATGACTTGAATTATTCCTAAAAAAACATTTTCCTAATCTTCGCACAAACAATTTTCCCAAAGTTTGGATTTTTAGTAGACGAAGCTTTTGAAGTTCAAAGCAAACCTTTCACGGTAGTGAATTAACATATTTTTTGATGCAATTGAATACAATCAATAAAACAATCGTGTATCACCTCATGAATTTTAAAACGATTTTTATGTTTTACTATTGATGTACATTGTAAAATGTAATTTGTATTATATAATGTACGTATACATATGTATTTATTGTTAAAGGTGTACGTTCGGAGCGCGGCGTTGTACGAGTGCGAAATCTGGACAGTGGGCGCAACGGAAAAAGAAAAGGTTAGCAACGTTCGAAATGTGGTGTTACACGTGAATGATGAGGATACCGTGGATAGAGAACGTTAGAAATGAAGAGTTATTAGAACGAATAGGACTTTATGGAACTCAATAAGAAATATAGTACAGTCGAAATAAGAAGGCAAAGTCCGCAATAAATAATGCACACTAAAGGCATATCGTTTTTCTCGTTCTTACAAACGGAAGATATCATGTCTTTATTCTCTAGACACGCCTCCTCCACAGCTGCGTCGAGGCCTGCACCTACGTTTCAAAGGAATCAATCGAATAGAATGAGACGGTTGAAAACGTGCTTGTCTTGCTGTCTGTACCTACATTAAATGAGCAAATTTACAGGATCGGCTTAAGGTAGAAGCGTGCTACAGTATGGTGAAAAAGTTACTGTAAGATCTAAAATAATTCAATGCAATAATATTTATATAATTTCGATTGTACATCAAAACAGATTGAATGAGCCTGTATTCATACATACCCACACATCTAAAAATATTATTGTTCTTTTAATCGTACAACACTGTATTTCATATTGATACAAATTCTCATATTTTTAAACTTTGTGTTATTATAACTCAACAACGGGAAGGTCAATATATTTTTTTTATCATTTTTTAGTTCACAACAAAAACAATTCTGAACTGTTAGTTTTTGAAAAATTCCGACTATTCGTTTTTTATTGGAATTAATAAAATATTACAATTATCTCGAATTAGAGNAATAATCGGTTATTTAATATAATCGGAATCAGTGATCATTAAAATGAATCGTTAGAGAAATAATCAACTGAAGTTAATACATTTTCTGGATTAGGTTAACTGCATTTTTTTACTGTAATTTATTGTTAAAGGTGTACGTTTGGAAAGCGGCGCTGTACGGGTGCGAAACATGTTTTATTGGAATTAATAAAATATTACAATTATCTCGAATTAGAGATGTTTTCTCTACTTGTTTCTTTCTTTCTTTGAAAATAATTCCAAACAAGCTTTTTACTCTGATAATTAATAAAACTTCTCGGACCATTTCGTTGAAAGTTAACAACAAAAATAACGATAAAAACAACAATAACAACAACAATAACATCAACAAAACCAACGACAACAATAGTTACAACGAAAAAATAACTTAAACGATATATGCAGAGAGATGAGTATTCGCACAAATACACCAACTAAATAAGGCCGACCCTGTAAATTTGCCCATTTTATGTAGGTACAAATGACAAGACAAGCATGTTGTCGATCGTCTCATTCTGTTCGATTGATTCCTATGAAACGTAGGTGCAGGTCTCGACGCAGCTGTGGAGGAGGCGTGTCTAGAGAGTAAAGACAGGATATCTTCCGTTTGTAAGAACGAGAAAAACGATATGGCTTTAGTGTGCATTATTTATTGGGGACTTTGCCTTCTTATTTCGACTATACTATAGGTGAGATAGGACACCTTCTTAGCCATGAAGGGCTAGTTAGAGGTATATTACATGCAGGAGTTAAGAGGAGCAGAAGTGGATCTAAGATTAGATCTAGATTAGATGTCTACACATATAATGTTTATATTAGAAAGGGTCTTAAAAATTTTTACGAATACCTTTCAGATAAATGACTTTCACAAACAACCGTTTATGCCTTTGTTGCCAATGAAGGAAAAATTATTTACGTAACGCCCAAGAGTTTAGAAAGTGGTTAAAGGTGTGTTTCTTCTTATTACACCACTAGTTTTACTATTGTTAAGGTAATTATTGAAGCACTTAATGCTAAGTAAGAAGCTGACTTTGACACACAACACTTCAACTTTTAATATCGAAAATACTTCTGCTTTTGTGTTTATGAAAATAAAATGGTCAAGCGACAGATCTGATGGTCGATTGGGGTCGACGTGATGGTCAAAGGTTACCAAATCTCTTACTACTACTAGCGATGCAACGGAATTGTCATAACGGAAACAGAAGCAGACAAAAAAGTAACTAGTAAATTTTTGCGGATGCGGAAGTGTAATGATTTTAGGCGACTCTTTCGCGTTCATGCGTCCTTTTCGGTAATATGTTGTTACAAATTTTGCATTTAACACTTGCAAATCTCGTTAATCTCAAATGGAACTTCTTTTTATCTTCAAAATTGTACTTTTAACTTAAAATTGGCACCACTGAGTAAATACTATACAAAGTAGACAAACGCTATAACTGTATTAGTATTTTCGAAATGAAATTATTAAGAGCCTAGGCCAAGGGGGAGCTGAACGTCCTAGACGTTTTTAGAGTAAAACTAATAGGAAACTAATGAGAATAAAATTTGGAAAATGAGAAATAAGATTTTATTAGGTTCCGATAAGCTTTTATTATAACGGTACGGAACCAGACGCAGAAGCGAATGTGAAGATGTATGCGGAACTTCCGCAATTGCGGAAGCGGAAGAAGATGTCTGTTGCAACACTACTTATTACTACAGTCACAAAATCAATTAAGTAACCCTACCCGATATCAATACAATGGACGATTAGACAAGCACAGAATAAAATATATGAGAATACTTACTACACTCAGCTTCATCAGTACCATCTACACAGTCTACAGTCATATCACAGTGATAATGGGAAGGAATGCAATACGTTTTGTTAAAAACATACTGTCCACAGGTAAGTTGGCCTTGATCACATTCAGGGGGTGCTGGAAAAAAGAAATAATAATGAAACATAATTAATTTAAAAAAAAATTTCGTGTATTGTCAAGTAGGTATTATTCATTTGTTTAAAACTGAATTTTTATTAATTAATGTAATTAAATATAATATTGATTCAGACGATTACGAAATAAATTCTGGGATGACCTCATATAATGCAATAATTTACAAGTAATAGTAATAGTTGAACTTCTCTTTAAAATTATTTTGGAAGTTATGTCGTTATCAAAAGAATACAATTTCTATATCACAGTCACCAATAATAACACCTAATAATTGTAATTAATAGAGTTCTGATCCCAAAGGATCCAATGAAACCCTATTGTTATCAAATTATCGGATTAATCAGTTTGATCGACTAATCGAAAAACTCAATTCATTCATCTAATTTTCTGAATAATCGGTTATTTAATATAATCGGAATCAGTGATCATTAAAATGAATCGTTAGAGAAATAATCAACTGAAGTTAATACATTTTCTGGATTAGGTTAACTGCATTTTTTTACTGTAATTTATATTTTTCTTCTATTATAAGTATTAACTAGGAAATAAAGAATGCAATTTGTAGAATTGCAATTCTATAATAGTTAAATAATCGATTAATAATAAAATCGTCCCATAATTATAACTTTTAAAAGAAACATATAAGTCATCAGTCTGAAATTCATACATACCTAATAGTAAATTCTCTTTAAAATAAAGTTTAGTGACTGTTTATTTGATATTAAGTTGACAAGCGTAACTTTTTATCAAAATTAAAATTCCCTTCTATTTATTATTCTTCTATAGTCGAGAACGGTTAATTTAGAAATTCGAAAAAGATTGTTAAAGGTGTACGTTTGGAAAGCGGCGCTGTACGGGTGCGAAACATGGACGGTGGGCGCAGCGGAATAGAAAAGGTTAGAAGCGTTCGAAATGTGGTGTTACAGGCGAATGATGAGGATACCGTGGATCGAGAAGGTTATAAACGAAGAGGTGTTAGAAAGAATAGGAGAACAGCGGACTCTAGGGAAGTCAATAAGAAATATGCGAGATAGGTTGGTAGGACACCTTCTGAGGCATGAAGGTCTAGTCAGAGACATATTAAAGGCAGAAACAGTAGTTAGGAGGAGTAGAGGTAGATGTAGATTAGATTACTGTACACAAATAGTGAAGAATTTGGGATGTTCTAGTTTTAGGGTAATGCGAAGTTTAGTCCAGGATAGGAAAGAGTGGAGGTGTATGTTCAACCTGTCTTAGGACTGACGACCTTATGATGATGATGATGTATTGGGTACTTTTTAGGGATTTTCACAATAGATTTCCTTAGGTTGGCGAATTTGACTTGCATTTGACCAATTTTGTTACTGAATTATTCCCTATCGGACACCTGTGCAATTTTTAATATAAAATTTGATGAATTCGATTTTTTATCACATTAGTATCCCCTTTTGATAAGCAACTCTTTGTTGTTAATTGGATTTCATGAGATAAATTACTTGTAAAGGACGTGATAATCTATTTTCAATATAATTATGAAGTTCACGTATGTAGGTAATGGAAGTCAATTACCGGATTGATATTTTACCGGAATTCGCCTCTAATGTCTAAAGCTGTGAACTCAAAAACATTATACATAACGTATGTACATGGGTGTTTCTCAGTAAAGTGAGAAATTCTCTGTTCTTGAACAATATCTCACATAAAACGTGTTAAAAATATTAATACATATTACATATATACTAAATATCAAATGTAATTACTTAATTTGCTGCACACAGGATAAAATATCCCATTTTTTACAAAAAAAAATTAGTGTACTACTTGTTTTAATGTCCTAATAACAGCTCTCTGCAATACCAAAACTATAAATACTAATATTTAATAAATCAATTTTATAATACATCAGCTTCGAAAATCGATTAAATTATTAGGCAGTTTGTTTCATTAGTGTTAGACAATGATCAATTAGTGTTTTCTGAAAACCCATTTAAATTATTAGAGGATTTCAAAGCTAATTATTTCCTAGATAATTATCTATTTCGTATGTATGTAAGATTTTTTTAACGTACTTTAAATTAAAATCATAATTTCACATTTATTTTGATATAATTTCATTTCTCTCAAAAAAAAAACACGAATTGTTTTGATTTTTAATCACAACTTCTTTATGTAACGTCACGCGTCACAGCGTCACGCGCCACGTGTGACTCCTGGTGGATATGTCCAAAAGGAGCCATTTTAACAGGCTTCAGAAGCTTATCTGTTAGTAGCAACCGATAATCCGAAAATTCCATTTCGACAAATTGTCAAAAGAATATTTTTTTCTTATTATCAAATAATATAATCGAATAAGCGAGCGTATGTCCTTGCGCCGCCGGTATCCGATTGTAATTATTTTTTTTCAAGAAAAACTATAAATAGAAACACTAACAATACAAGGGATGATGCCTACGAAGCATTTCCGAATAATAAATTTTCTTATAAGAGTTAAAAGAAAATTGACTTTTTCCTGAAACGGATTTCAATTTAATCAGTGACATTTATCAAGGAAGATTTAAAAGACGAAGGGAAGTATTTCATTACCGTTCAGCAGGACTATTGAAACAGTAAATCACTGGCTTATTGGATTTAGGTAACATTTAGGTAAGAGACATTGATGACACAATAATAATAATAATAATAATAATAACCAGAGAAGCGAAAGTAACTGGAAAATTGAGTCTTTTGCCGGACGGTTTTTCCAAGGGACAGAGAGAAAAACATTTCGGACCAACTTTTATATACGATAATTCCCGACAACGGCACTTCTTATCTTTGAAATGAGCGGGCTATGAGAATTTTATCCAAAAACCCGAAAACTTAGTGCGTTTCATCAACAACGACGTTCAGAAAATTGCATGTGCTGCCATCGTGTATTTTATAAGATTAAAGTACCCGACCGAGAAATTGGATATAAAAAATTCATGTGAGAATTTTAAATCGTCGACAGTGTGAACGAGCTGGGATAATGACTGTTTTTGGCCCAGTTTGAACTCAAAAACAAAATTTATGTAGTTTAAACTTCAATTGTTCCTCATCATTCCGCGTTTAAAACTGCGATGATCATATACGAAGGGAATGAAGTTTCTGAGGGGAGAATGGGTGGTGTTTATACAGTGGTACAGGTCTGACGAAGTAAGCTGGCGAGCGGTTGCGCAGGTACTTGCCCATTTATAACCTATTTGGGTAAGTCACTTGGAACCGATACACAAATAGGTTTTCAGTAGGCGTAAATTATAGTATTAATACAGGTGGGACAGTAGCGTACTAGAAAATAATGTAAAAACATGACTAATCAAAAAGAAACTTTTGTTTTATAGTTAGTTTTCACATTCACTGTCATCATCGCAATCTCTATCACTGTCACCAACATCAACAATTAGTTCTTCTGTTTGTCTGTCTATTACTTGCTCACTGATCCCTATTTTTAAATATTTAATCTACGCCCCTGATAGGAATACTGAAGAATGAGGGCTGCAATCTTTATACCTAAAACTGCCTACTTTTGCCACCGCGCATCCACGCCATTTTAAAATTTCCGCCAGCTTCCAGCGTCAGGCCTGTACCTAGATTTTGTTGGTTGCGTTCTTGCGCTAGCTGATCATCTTCCCAACTAGAATTTATTGGGGGCATGCCCCATGTAGCGTGAGGGCCAAATGTGGGTAATCAGGGGCATGCCGATATAGGGATTTTCCCGTAGATTCCTCATGAAAATCCCACCAAAAAAGTGCCCGACAAGAATTTACAAGGGGCATGCCCTATGTAGCGTGCAGGCCTCATAATGCTAACAACGGGCATCCCCATATAGGGATTTTCCCATTGATATTTTATAAGAATCCCACCAAAAAAGTTGTGATACTAAAATGAGGATTGCCTTATGGGTTTTTCATATGGGTCTTAAGGGGCAAACCTATCACATATACAAATATAAATTAAATCAACCTTATGGGATCTCGATCAGGCAAATCCGTTTGAAAATACTCTCGGTAAAATGAAAAAACTTATAATAATAATCCCTTTGCCCAATTATGTTGTCGTTTAAATCAAACCTTTTATATTTGCAACGAACCAACAAGTGTACTAATATTGTTATTATAAGACAACTGAAACCAGACGCATCAACAGCAAAACGGTTGCAATTTAAAGTGTGTGTTATTGACTACAATACAGCCCAATAACACAAACTTACTTAAGAGTAAACAAATAAGTGATATATGTATATATTGAAGGGTTCGAA
>NW_020438946.1:1330172-1354418 GCF_000699045.2 Agrilus planipennis
GCTTCTAACCTTTTCAGGTGACCAACAATTAATTTGTTTATAAAAAATTATAAATTTCATAATGCTAAAATGTTAATCTATTAACGTAAATTCCGTAAATTATTAAAAGTGTAAACTTGATGGGAAATGAGGTCACTTCAATAATTTACGAATGTGATGTCTCTAATTAAAAATAATCACTATTTATTCAATAAAATATATACAAAACTATATACAAACGATGAATTTAGTGGTAACTATAAAAAAATTTTTAGTGGTAAAAACTGGTATCTCGACTTCCTCCTTTGCATTGAGTGACTTTAGCTAGGGATAGACCCTTCCATAACGGTTTTCTGATTTAGTTAGTATAACTGATACCTGTTCCTTTTGGTCAAGTTGGACTGTTCATTTGCTGCACGTTTATTTGTTTGATTTTAGATTAAGTTTTCATTGTTATCTGCATAACCAACCAATAAGTTACCAAGTCTCACGTTAAAAAAAAAACAAACACCAAAAAATATTGACTCTATCAATAAAGTTTAGTTAAAGTGTTCTTTGTAGTTATGTAATTTTACCATTACGCTAATGTAATAGAATGTAGAAATGCACAAACAGTAGGTACCTATACCAAAAGTAAATTCAAGTCTTAGTAGGAAATAAATTTCTGAGTGACAATTAAACGGTTGAATTACTTACGGCATGCCTGAAATTCATCCTCTCCCTTCTCGCAATCCGCCTGGTAATTGCACACCCAGAGGGACGGAATGCACTTTCCCTCTGGACATTTGAACATGTTCGGACCGCATACAACCCCCATGGGATCGCCTGAAACAATAAAAACAAATGTTAAAAATTGCACTAGTAGACTAAGGGATTAATGTCAACCGTGACTACTTTTATTGGGCTAACAATTCCGTTGAAATAGTCTGCTAAAGTTAAACCTAATAAAGCAAGATTTTTCAAACTATTTTGTGAATTGAATTTTAGGAAGTTTTTAGGGGGAATATCATTCTAAAATAAATTACAGCAGAACCCTAAAATAGAGCTTAATGTTTCTGGTTACACGTGGAGTAAGAAATGTGCAATTTTAAAATTTATGTAATGATAAGATAGTTGTTAATAATTAAGTAAATAGTTGTACGTGTTCAAGAACAACTTGCGATTTTATTGGGATCCGTCAAATGGGAGGAGCCTAAAAACATGGCGCCGATTAGGGAAAATTTATCGTAGTTCCTATAGTGTACCGTGCAATTTCCAAGTTTTTAAATTACGATAAAATGATAAGTATTGACACAATATGAGATTGGGCTGACACAAAGGCTCGGAAAGGAAATTTCGTTGAAGGTGAGCGTCTTTTTAATGCCAATCACATTATACAATTCGGAAATAACAAATCCGGAAGCTAGCCTTCAAATTCCGTCAAGTTTACTGCCTAACTTTACAAACTTCGGATTTAAAAAGTGATTCACGTTATATAATTGGTGAGGTGATTCTGGGTGATTTAAGCAATATCATATCAATGACTTGCACGTGTAAAGCCGATTTAAGAGAACGTTGCAAACACATTATTGCAACTTTGTTGTATTGCAGCAGGTAGGTTCTTAACCTCAAAATACTTATATCGTATCATTAGCATTGTGTTAAATCAATTACACAGGAATAAATAATTTCTCACTTTATAATTTTAGTATGATTCTAGTTTTAAATATTAAGGTTATGGCTGATGGTAAATACTTGCTGAAATATAATCATGTGCATTAAAATGACGTGAACAAATTTTTATTCCGGAATTCACTTCTTTGATACCTACTGCTTTCATCCAAGCTTCTATTAGTTTACTTTTTTCTCTAATTTTCCGAATATATTTTTTACATATATAAAACGGTTAGTTTTTATTGGAAAGTAGTCAATGTAGGTGAAGAGTGAAGATCTATGTCTGAAGTGCTATTGCAGATTTTCATTGAACATATTAACTTTTTATTTGATTTAACTTTAGAAGAAAACTTCGTCGACTCCATCATCAAAAAAATTTTACTCTTTAACGTGTTTTATTATTTTAATAAACAATTTTACAATTTCCGTGCACAGTTCCTATGTAAATTTTTCCCTCCTTCGAGTTATAAATTTTGCCACCAGACGGTGTATGCCCATTTGACGGATCCCAATAGTATTCCTTTGTTCAGTTACAATTACAAAAGCCTTAATAACTCAATTGGCACTTGGCCACGTATAGAAAAAGTGGCACGTAGCAATGTGCGGAAGGGCTGTTGATATTGACAGCGCAACCCGATTGGGGTAATTGCTTTAACATTTCTTGCAGAAAATTTAATTTTCCCCAGCGCTGTCGTTCCTTGAATTCGAACCTTGGCTTTTATACGTACATACACATGCAGGTACACATTTATACTAATCGTAAAACTCGTTGAAATTAGACAGCGAACGGATTTACGTTAACGGACTGAGCATATCTTAATTATACTGCCTCCTAGAACGTTATAACTAGTGATTGGCTTCATTAATTACTAAGATATCCTTTGATCTAACGGGAAATAGCGTTCTGTATATCTGTCTGTCATTAATAGATTGGCTTGAGATGGTTAGTTGTAGCTGGTCTTAAGTAAATTGCAATCCCTGATTTGAGGGATGATATGGTTTGAAATAAATTTGTTATACATTTTAGTAGACTCTTCTTAAGATTATTCATCTCCATTCCACCTACATGTTTCATATACAAACAAAATAAGGTATCTATTTAACCCATCACGTCGTAAGTCTCTTTACATAATACTTGAGTTCTCCCAGAGGACTTAAGGCTTAGGAACTTAAACTTAGTGCTTGTACTTCTTCTTAGACAAAAAAATGCAAATTTCGTGAGTGTCATGTTTGCATAAACCTGCTTTTAGCCTGAATTATATTATGGGCTGTTTTTTCTAAAAATAGGACGAAAAAGATATTAATTATAAAATACGAATATTATTTTGAGTAGAATAGAAAGTATCATTTTAAGTATGCTTATCTTTTCTTGTTACAACCTTAAACAGTGTATTTTTTGCTTTTCCTTAATAGTCCTTTAGCCTAAAAGTAGTAAAGAAATTATTGAAACAAGAAGGAGAATGGGAAAAACTTTAAAAATGAAGGCAGATCCGAAAAAGGATAAAAGTGGGAAAAGTGCATCCCCCACAGTTTAAAATTCGTTTAGTCATCTGTGATTTTTGAAAAAATCATCAATTTTTGATTAAAAAAAATCACAATTTTTATCAACCTTGTCGCACACCACTGATAAAGTACTACATTGTAACTTTTCGGTTTTAAGCATGTATTTCCCTTGTTTCACGCCATCTAAGCACTAAATCCGTAACACTAAAGCCTTATATTATTAAGTTCCTCATTGCATACCAAAGAGGTAGGGACAAGTCCTTTGGGAACCATTGCCCTTGACGATAGCATCGATTACGTTTTAACATTTTGATACAATTAATTATGGCGACTGTACCTACAACCTGTACGTGGTAATTACCATTCATTTTCAGCTTCTCTTTGTAAACAAACTAAGCTCATTAAAGGGTAGATTTCAGGATAAAGCTGTCCTGAATTTAAACTGTAAACAACTAAATTCAATCCTGTTATTGCTGCTAAAGGAACCTGCGGAGTTATATACAGGGTGAAAAAGCTAGTGTTCGTATACAATTTTCTATTAATTCATCAGTCAAGGTTAAAGCTATAAGGGAAATGGAAAGAAATAAAATAAAATTGAAACTTTCAAAATCCAATAAAAAACAACAACGCTTAACAATTTTTTAAAACTGTTAAAATCACATAAGTACTTCTGGTTGGTATTGGCCAAAAACATCGATATATATCGATAATTAACAATAATAGCAACTGATAATTATTGATGTATCAGTAGTGATAGTATCAATGAATATGTATCGGTAATTACAGTTATAAAATTCCAAAATTAAAAAAGAAAAATTTCTATATACATGATTTAAATGGGAAATAGAAAATTGCAAAATGTCACCTATAAATATTAAGGTCCATATTTTAACAGGATAAATACGAGCATCGATAGTTATCTGTTACTTATAGTTATCTATAATTATCGAATATATCGATAGTTATTGATATGTCGAAGCAGATAACGATAGTTATCAGTTGCTAATATTGTTATCGATATATCGATAGTTATCGAAAATGTTTTAGTTTTCATATGATATATTTCGTGAATCAAATTTTTCAGATTTGTCTAGTACAATTAGCCTAAGAATAAATGCAATATCAAAAATAGACCCACAAAAATTAAATGCTCATTAAATGATAATTAAGTGCTCTAATGAGAAATTAAGTGGCTCGGACATTTTTTTAAAGTATAAGTAATGGAAATAGTTTTTTTTTGGTTACACAGTAAATGTTCTTATTATTTTCTCAGTAAATAAAACTTCGCGACTTGGACAAGACACTGGCTTACAAACTACTGCTCTGCAGAGGAGTAATTTTTGTAAAAATTCCCGTGGCATTTAATTTCTCATTAGAGAACTTCATTAACATTTAATTGCCAATGTGTTTCCTTTTGATTCTTCTGACTTTCTTCTTTCTACTTAATGAACGTCAATTAGATAGGTTAAACATTGCCTAGATTCATTCGTCTTGGGCAATTAATTAATTTTTCTCACCCTGTATGTAACTCCCCAACAACCTCAATGCTTAATCGTATACATGTAATGTCGTTCGCACCAAATCAATACTGTTCTAAGCAATTCCTTTAGGGTAGTATACTAAAATACATCTAGCGTCCGTATTATTCTGTTCGAATTGGCAATGTCAGATACAGACGACAGTCATCGGGGCGCGGTGAGGTTGTTTTAATAGAAATACCAATAACGAGACCATTATTAAATTCAAAATAAACATCATTTCGCATACTTCAATCACCCAGAGAGGTCTCCTACTTATTTCAATTGGTTAGCTCATCACTGGAGATCCTCCTTCGTTCAATCATTCCCAGGAGACTACGTAGGTAAACAATTACGAAATAAATTTATCTATTCAATTCTATGCCGATATACACCGCTGATCATCTAACGTTTCGTAATGTCTGCTGTAATTTATTATAAAAGAACTACTGTTCGTTTCAAGAAGTTAGAGATATGCCCCTTCCCTTTATTAGGATTCGCCGTATCATAATACGAAATTCAATCATATTTGTCTGCGGAGCTCATTTGTCTATCGATCATCGAGCGAGAACTAGACAAAAGTGTACAGTACCATTTGCACAGTTATTTCAGCTGCATCGTTAAAATTTAGGAATATGCTTTATTTAAAAGCATATTTAGCCAAAAATAATAACAAGTGAATTAACTTAACGTTCTACACACCTATAAAACTTTTGCTTTGTTTTCTAGTGTTAATTTATATACATTTTTGTTTTAAGACATTGCTAAACATTTTCGTCGAGTACTGTACAGTTCTAGCCGATCTCCTAAGACCTCCCATCGAGAGCTCTGCTTATTCCAACTATTTCTGTCTTGCTCACGCCTAGTATGTATTCTTTCTATCTTCGCGCAGATTTCTTCAAGGTCACAATTCTAACAAATTGAAATGGACTGTACAGACATGTGCATCTGTATTTGAAATAGTTCTACTTAAAGTGCTGTAATGGAATCAAGAACTAGCGGTAGTTGGAGAACCGATAAAACAAGAGGGATGTAAACAGCGTGCTATGGTGGTAGTAATGAGCAAAATTGGTCTTGCGAAAATGTAAGATTAGAACCAAGTCTTTATGCTAGCAAGACTAAGACCAAAAGAACAAGACCAAGATTAAAACCAAGACTGAACGAACAAGATTAAGACTAATACCGAGACAGAATATGTAGGACCAAGACCAATACAAATACTGGAACAGTCTTCGTCCTGGTTTTGCTTTGGTATGGTAACGATAGTTTCGGAAGCCTAGTAAGAAAAATCTTTTCCTACAATCATTCGGAGTTAAGAATTAAGAAATTTTATAATAACTGTGTTGTGAATTTTTAATTCTCATATTTATATGCGACGTATCTGAATAGCTGTCACATTCAAATAAACAGTTATCACATTGGTAACTGGCGTATCGCGGTCTAGGTCCAGTCTGCGGAAGGTCAAAAACTGAACCTCCAAAATTTTTTTGAAATTTTACAAGTAATTGTGTGGCTGATTCTTAATGATTTATGTGTTTTTAGGCAAATTAAAATAAACAATTTACGTTTTTTCTTGGATCTCTATAAAAATTTTGAAAAGATTGATGAATGAATACTTGCTGACCCCTGCCCTAGAGGTTTAGACCAGAGCTGGGCAAACTTTGACTCTGTAGGAGCCGCTACCTGAAGGTAGTGTCATTCCATACCCTTCAATGAGTACGAGAAAGTAAGCAATAATGACCCATATTGCTTTCTTTTTCTTCTCCCTTTCAGTCCCATAGCAAGTCCCTTCATCCCGTAGGCAAGCGAAGCCCCTCTCGCAACTTATAAAATTTTCTAATGATGGTCTCGTAGCTCATGGGTAGCGTGTCGGACTATGGTCGCAATACTATTAGGTTCGGACTTACCCACTAAATTGAAGGAATAAGAAAGGGAAAGAATTATCTCACTAGGAGATAAGGAGCTCTTCGGCTATACCTGGGGAGCACCCGGAAGTCAAAAGAGTCGAATTTGACCGGCTCTGGTTTAGACCACTGCTTATCATTCGGGAAGACATTGACTCGATTCTGGGTCCGTTTACCCTGGTCCAAATTTTTCTGTCGTTTCCTTGGATCACTTAGCTAAATGCTGGAGTAATAATAGTCCACTCTTTTATGTCTTCATTTCAACTGTCTTATCTTTCTTACCCCAACCATTTTCCGATTCCTAAAAAGGACCTTCCGCCATATCCTACGAAAGGACTGGTCGTCCATCAACATTGAATGAGTAGGAATGATATACTCAAAAGTTTTAGTTTTCCGCAGTGTTTCTCAAAGTGTGTGTGATACGCGCTACCTCCCCCCGAGGGACGGAAAAAAATTGGCGGGGGGTGCGTGCTGTACAGAGCTTTGGTTACGCTTGGTTTTTTGATTACAAAAATAATAAGAAAACATCGTTACTTGTTAATAAATATCCGTTACAAAATTGAATATCAATTGAACGGAATTTTGCTGTTCAACAACAGAATTTGATTCCACTTGAAGATATCGGTTTCGTTTGAAATAAAATAAACAAAAAACGTAATCTGTAGCGAGGAAACCTGGCGAGAATTTTTTGTCGTTACCCGTCTCCCATATCGCCTTTCACTTTCGATCTTATTTCCGTTACACGTAATTCAAGTTTCCGTCAAGATGACGATTCGCTTCTTCCTGTTCCGTTCGTCGGATCCCCCTTGCTTCCAAACAGCAGGCGTCCCTTTTCGGGGGAACCGTTTATTGGAAAATTCTTCTTGCAAGCGAGCTTTTATTCCGAGATTTTTATGAGTTCAAACGGGCGACTACGCGGCAGCAACGGCGCGTGCAGAAGCATATAATACATACACTACACGCTCTTCCGATCCACTTAAATTTATGGGCCCGATCAAGCTGAATGCTCAAACTATTGCCGTCGATTGATTTTCACACACGATTGATTCTACATGTGATCATTAAATCTCGAATTCATTCTTTCAATACTTATTTGTAAGTCGTGACGAACCGAACGCATCCGTTCCGATTTGTGACTTGATTTTCAACAAATGTCAAGTAAAACCAATACTAAGTGTAGCAGAAATAAGTACCGAGCTTGTAAGAGGTAACAGAGCACTCGTCATAAGGTCGTCAGTTCTAAGACTGGTTGGACATGCATCCTAACCTAATCTTCGCATTTCCTTAAAACTAGAATATCCCACGTCCTTAACTATTTGTGAACAGTAATCTAATCTAGGTCTATCTCTATCCTTCTTAACTCCTGTTTCTACTTCTAATACAGGGTTTGTCCGGAAAGTAATAGGACTGATTTCCTTCCGCCGCGACTGTACTTCGGAGCGTGCGCGCACCGACTGGATTCGGTAGAGGGCATTCCTAGCTAACGAATGAGCGACTGGTGAAAAGGCCGACGAAAGGCAAGCATTTTGAGACGACAGAGGGGATCCAAGCAGCATGCACCGCGGCTCAAGGCTATTCCGGAGAATGCCTTCCGTGACGCCTTCAATGCTTGGAAATCGCGCTGGCAGCGCTGCATCGACGCAGAAGGAGCCTATTTTGAAAGTTTTAAAGAATTGTAACGATTGACTCAATAAATTTTTTTAAATCGACTCAGTCCTTATACTTTCCGGACAAACCCTGTATGTCTCTGACTAGGTGTCCTACCAAACTATCTCGCCTATTTCTTATTAACTTTCATAGAGTCCTCTGTTCTCCTACTCCTTCTAATACCTCTTCATTTCTAACCTGCTCTATCCACGGTATCCTCATCATCCGCCTATAACACCACATTTCGAACGCTTCTAACCTTTTCCGCCGCGCCCACATTCATTTGAAGTTTCGCACCCGTATAGCGCCGTGCTCCAAACATACACCTTTAACAACGCTTTTTCGAATTTCTAAATTAACCGTTCGTGAGCACAGAAGTGCCTGCTTAGTATGATCTGTCATTTACCTTCGATGTCATTATAAGCGGATTCTACTGTAGTAAACAATCTCGTTGTAATGTTCAATTATTTTAACCAGGAATTTAAGAATTGTTACCAAAGGTGTATGTATCCGATGAAAAAAGGGTTCATACTAAAGTAGATGAGAGGCAACAAAAAATTCTATCGATCAAAAACTTGAACAAAAGTTATAGCAATCTGTTGTACTTATACAAAAACTGCACGAACTAATTTGTCTGTCTGATATAATGGAATATTCTTGCTATCAAAGCTATGATATGGGTATTATTCTTGTGAAAACGGGATTTTCGACTATACCTAACTCAAAACTTATTTAATAAATATTGACGGGGTTTGTTTAATAAATTATATTGATCACACTCAGAGGAATTAAGAAGTCAGTAGAAAACAAGGCGAGATTCAAGGCAACTACTATCACTATCAAAACCCTTGTCCAATCGAAAAAAGTTAAAGTTACATTTTTTTGTACAGCTTAATGTATGATACTGCACCAACTACGTATTGGCTTCGGTATTATATCAATTTCTCTTAACTTTCACTAAGTTTAATTTATTACTACCCTTTTCAAACAGCCATTAAGCGTTTCCAAAAGATACAAAGATTTGCATTTGTTTTATAATAAATGGTTTCTCTTGCAACCCTTTTTGAAACGCCAAGTATTAAATTGTCTGCATAAATTATTGGAAAGCATTTATAGAGATGACCGACCGCAGTAAGCAATTTCTGCCTAAAAGAACATCAGTAAAATGAAATAATTTTCATAAACCCCCGTTATTTTTTTATGACAGGTGTTTTTTTTTAAACACGACTAAATAATATCCATGTTTCTGTTCCGTTTGCAAAGCGATTCGTGACAGCATTCACAGGAAGGAAATTTGAATATTAAAATATGTAAATGGCTTTTCCCTGAAACGAGAAAATTGGGTTATACAGAATACAAATGAAAAGTGGTTACGTTTACCGTCACTAATGCATTTTTAAATATTTACTCACAATAATTGTACGAGTACGTATTTAGATCATAGAGGTAGGAATATATGAGTTCGGAGTCCGCGAGTTTATGTTGCGCCTTTTTATTATTCCCATGTCAATCATATATGAAAATACAAAGAATACAATAACCTCATCTTATAAAATATAAAATTTATTTGTTACAGATGTAGAGAATACATTTATTATTGTTGTTAAAGCGAAATTATGGTATTAATAGGTCTAATTAAGCGATGTTGTGGTTTAATAGGATTTTTCCTATATTTTTTGAATATAAATCACCAATCTTTTGACATGTTTCAATGTCAATATTTGGTTGTCATGGGTTCACAGATAGGTACGATGTGTGGACTTACATTAAGTTACGGTAAAAGAGAATTCCCTGATGGACTTGTGTGTGAGTGCTATGAACTTAAACTTTTACAATTAAAAGCTTTGAGTAATAGGAACTATAATATTAGAAATTCCAATGTGAGTTTGTTTGCTACTCAACTGATCATCATGAAATTTTGTACACACAGTACAAAAAAGGACATAGGGTATCTTTTATCTAGAAAAAGGTGCTGTTCCCGAAAGGTAGAAAAATTTAGTTTTATGTAGTCGTCGATGATTTATGACACGGTTTTAGGACAACAACGCTAGCGAAGCCGCGGGTAAAACCTGCCATGAAATTTTGTACATATTGCCAGGGATACTGAAAAAGACATAGGGTCCCTTCTATCCAGAAAACAAATACTGTTCCCGAGGCTTAGAAACATTGGTTTAATGTGGTCATCGATGATCTCTGACAG
Source organism: Agrilus planipennis (assembly GCF_000699045.2). NCBI lineage: Eukaryota > Metazoa > Arthropoda > Insecta > Coleoptera > Buprestidae > Agrilus > Agrilus planipennis. Next base: position 1,340,576 of record NW_020438946.1, read on the forward strand.
TTATTCAAGACATAAACGCCAACGAAGCCGAATCAACGTGAAAAGCCGAAATTTACTCTTGCAATTTGTAAACTTTTCTCTTTTTCTAATTCTTAGGTGTTCTTGTAGACCTTTTTGCACAAGCCTAGCTGTTGTTTCATACCGAAATAGACACTGTATTTTATTATTCTGTCATACTTTAATGTCACAGTAAATATTTGAATGCGGTTCGTACATTACATGCAAAATATGTACACTGCACACGATAGCAGGCCATGATTTATACTGTAACGACGTTATCTTGGTGCTGTCCGGATAAAACGGCGGGTATTTCAGACGCAAAAATACGTTTTCGCTGCAGATCTAGAGCACCTGCATTTTTCTCGCAAATAAACTGCAGCTTTTTCAAATCCCTCCGAGCTGTACCTAGCAACCCCGTGCCAACTAATTCCACGTAATATACATTTCAAGACCACATTTGCAAAGCTGGAGCAACTGGATTATTACAATCCCTCTGATGCTCTCCTTTTGTTTGTTTGTTCTATTTTTCGTTCTGCCGCGTGCATTTAGTTTCATTCCTTCTTTTTTTTTTCAATCTGGGTTTCAGTTTAAGTTCGTGTTATACCTATTGGGATCCGTCAAATGGGAGGAGCATAAAAACATGGCGCCGATTAGGGAAAATTTATCGTAGTTCCTATAGTGTACCGTGCAATTTCCAAGTTTTTAAATTACGATAAAATGATAAGTATTGACACAACATGTGATTGGGCTGACACAAAGCCTCGGAAAGGAAATTTCGTTGAAGGTGAGCGTGTTTTTAATGCCAATCACATTATAAAATTCGGAAATAACAAATCCGGAAGCTAGCCTTCAAATTCCGTCAAGTTTACTGCCTACTTTTTACAAACTTCGGATTTAAAAAGTGATTCACGTTATATAATTGGTGAGGTGATTCTGGGTGATTTAAGCAATATCATATCAATGACTTGCACGTGCAAAGCCGATTTAAGAGAACGTTGCAAACACATTATTGCAACTTTGTTGTATTGCAGCAGGTAGGTTCTTAACCTCAAAATACTTATATCGTATCATTAGAATTGTGTTAAATCAATTACACAGGAATAAATAATTTCTCACTTTATAATTTTAGTATGATTCTAGTTTTAAATATTAAGGTTATGGCTGATGGTAAATACTTGCTGAAATATAATCATGTGCATTAAAATGACGTGAACAAATTTTTATTCCGGAATTCACTTCTTTGATACCTACTGCTTTCATCCAAGCTTCTATTAGTTTACTTTTTTCTCTAATTTTCCGAATATATTTTTTACATATATAAAACGGTTAGTTTTTATTGGAAAGTAGTTAATGTAGGTGAAGAGTGAAGATCTATGTCTGAAGTGCTATTGCAGCTTTTCACTGAACATATTAACTTTTTATTTGATTTAACTTTAGAAGAAAACTTCGTCGACTCCATCATCAAAAAAATTTTTACTTTTTTAACGTGTTTTATTATTTTAATAAACAATTTTACAATTTGCGTGCACAGTTCCTATGTAAATTTTTCCCTCATTCGAGTTATAAATTTTGCCACCAGATGTATGCCCATTTGACGGATCCCAATACCAACATGTTGGAGTTCAGTTCTTTAATGAAGGAAAACAATCTCTGATACACGATAACTATTTGCTCAGTCGAGGAGCTTTAACGTTGAATTGACGGACGGTTTTAAATTAACCTCTGGATGCACCGGGAACTGTCTGGACTTTCGTATACGAAAAGCTCGTGGGAATATGCTTCCGTCGTTAACCCTACATCAAATGGAACAGATCTCCAACGGACGACTTTGATAAATTGTCCGAAACTGTTTTTACGACCCGACAGCACTTTATTTTACGTATACTAGTACCTACCACATCATGCCTTGAGGAATTTGAAAAAGTTTGAAACTCCCAACAACGGTCGATGCTTGAAGACAAATATTCTCTTAATGATAACGTGAGTCCTTACGAACTTTAGTCAGCATTAGGGAATATCAGAGAAACGAAAATTACTATTTGGACCTGTCAACTGTTGAACATGACACTTGTTGATATGATTAATTTTTAACCGTGCGAAACTTGGGTAAAAGCTGTTTAGATTGTTTATCATCATCATCATAAGGTCGTCAGTCCTAAGACTGGTTCGACACGTACCTCCGCTCTTTTCTATCCTGAGCTAATCTTCGCATTTCCTTGAAACTAGAACAACCTAAATTCTTAACTATTTGCGAACAGTAATCTAATCTAGGTCTACCTCTACTTCTCTTAAATCTTGTTTCTGACTCTAATATGTCTCTAACTAGACCTTCATGCCTGAGATGTCCTACCAACCTATCTCGTCTATTTCTTATTGACTTCCATAGAGTCCTATGTTCTCCAATCCTTCATTTATAATCTTCGCTATCCACGGTATCCCTATCATTCGCTTGTAACAGCACATTTCGAACACTTCTAACCTTTTCTATTCTATGGCGCTCACCGCCCATATTTCGCACCCATTCAGCGCCGCGCTCCAACTTACACCTTTAAAATTTTTTTCGAATTTCTAAATTAACCGTTCACGAGCATATAAGAGAAGGCGACTAGACCCTGCGCTATCCTCTGCTTTATATCCTTACTACTCCTTCAGTTCTAACTTCCTAGATACCTAAAATCGGCCACTTCTTCTAATTTTTCGTCTCCTACCTTTATAGTCGCCCTTTTCCTACTTTTTCTTCCCTTGCCTTTTATTTATTTTCAAACAATACTCTCGCATTTATTCCAGATGCGTGCTTTGGTCAAAAAAACCTATTTTACTGATGAAGTATATCAGGGTTGGTTTCCAAAAAAGGTGGGTGCACCCTTTCGTTCTTTGGCAGCAACATTCAATGATTATTGTTTACGAAATTTTTTTTGCTGGCTTTTTTATTCAACTGAATTTTTATGGGCAGTGGTAATTAACTTAGTTGGGCACCATCAGGGGGTATAATTATTTTAAAAAACTAACGTGTCAAAAAATTCTCTTTCGCCAATGTTCAGCAACAAAAATACATTTTTTCACTGATACTTTATTGAACCATACTAATTTGTTTCTTTCACGATAAATTTACGACAAATAATCCATTTTGTGCTCTTTTAGAATTCTTAAGAATTATCTAATGTTATACTTCGTTTACTTTCTGTAGCGATGTGACCTTCAGTTTGACCGGCGCAAATTAGAAAAGAACAGCACTAGGCCAGTAGAGGAAGGAGACAACTCTCAACCAGACTCTTAACCGGTGAGGAGCGTATAATCCGTACAGTACTGCACGGAAAAATTGACCATTTTATCCACTACAATTGCATTGCTCAAATATGCTGTTATTGGTAACAATTACTCTTGAAAGTATCAACGAGATGTTTATTTATATTTGAAGACATATTAAAGGCTTTAACGCTTGTTTTCGACTCGCACAACAAAACTTTGGCAGGTACTGTATGAAAAAGTATGTTTAATAAACAAGAGTCGAGAGTATAATGAGTTTTTTTTCCCTACCTACGATTTCGGCAAGACATTGGAAGGGGCACATCGCTACAGAAAGTAAATGAAGTATAACTTGTTGGGCATACATACGAGGTGCGAAACAAATATCCACATTAAAACCGAGACTGTTTTATTAGACGAACGTTACCGAGACGGATTGATCAACGGAAGTAATTTAGCAAAAGGGTTCGGAGAGCTCGGATTACTCACCTCAGACAACGTCTACTGCTAATAAGAGTAATTACAAAGTTTTTACGTCAAGTTCTTCGACAGATGCGCGAAGAAAAGACGAGGATGAGTAGAAGGGGTGGTGGGAGACGGGAACGGGGTTCGGTTAGTTATATTGCTACTGAGAATATTGTCTTGAGATAAAGAAAGAACGTTTAACTAAGGTAATAACGTGCCAGGCATCCGTTCAAGTTCGCTAATGGCTTTTTGTTTTGTTAAAAAGTCGCTTGTATACTTAAGCGAATCTAATTAAGCAAGAGGTTCAAACTTGAAAATGACTCTGCTAATCGATTATTACAACTATGTTTCACTACATAAAATATGCGGTATGATATAAAGCAATTATTACTAAAGATATTCTGGATATCCGGCTTGGTTCCGATACCCGTAGGATCCGGCTCTTTTTTTTAGCATTTAAGTGGGATAATGATGATAAAAAGAATAAATAAACACCAGTGTTTGCTCGCGAACGGTTAATTTATAAATTCGAAAAATATTATATAAGAACAAAGGCTTTCACGGCCGGAATCCATAGTAGAATGCAGATTCGGGCTATAGGGCCGTGGTCTAAGTGAACGATTCCGTCCAGACGTTTCGTCAGCTAGTGTGGCTGACATCTTCAGTGGTAGTGCTGCGAGACATCGAGATACAATCTACGTTCACGTTGTCAACGCAGCACTACCACTGAAGATGTCAGCCGCAGTAGCTGACGAAACGTCTGGACGGAATCGTTCACTTAGACCACGGCCCTATAGCCCGAATCTGCATTCTACTATCGAAAAATATTGTTAAAGATGTTTGTTTGGTGCTGTACGGGTGCGAAACATAGGCGGTGGAGGCGGCGGAAAAGAAAAGGTTAGAAGCGTTCGAAATGTAGTGTTACATGCGAACGATGAGGATACCGTGGATAGAGAAGGTTAGAAATGAAGAGGTATTAAGAAGATAGGAGAACAAAGGATTCAATTCAGGAAGTCAATAGGAAATAGGCGACATAGGTTGGTAGGACACCTCCTCAGGGCTAGTCAGACACACATTAGAGGCAAAAACAAGATTTAAGACCTAGATTAGATTATTGTTAGCAAATAGATAAGGATGTGGGTTGTTCTGGTGTTACGGAAATGCGAAGATTAGCTCAGAATAGGAAAGAGTGGAGGTGCGTGTCCAACCAGTGTTAAGACTGACGACCCTACGATGATGAGAATGATGATGATGATGATGATGATCCTAAATTATTTCTTATATGAACACTATACACAGATTGCGTTTGGACCATTTATTCAACGACATAATAGAATTAGAGTGATCGGCAAGCTCAACGGTAATGTGTTTCTTAACAGAAAGATACAGAAAATAAAGAGTCATCATGTATCTCTCTTTATTTTGTGCTCACACACTTGACAGTGGTACATAAAGAAAGACCTAACACCTAGATTTTGCCCCTATGGTTTCCTGATCGCGAATGTACATGACCATGTTTCTAGATGTAATATTTTCCGTTCTTTCCGAGTTTCAGGTCAAAAACGAGGGTTAAATTCAGAGTCACCACCAAGTCCCAGGCACGTACTTAGTTCGCTATAATTTTTACAAGAAAACGTTTTCATTAGAACTCGGTCTAACAAAGTTTCTGTATTTATAAGACATCTCTTATGCTTTCTTAATTTATAAAATTTTTAATATTTTAACCCCCGACAAGACGCTACAAGTACGACGAAAATCGAATGGGATACTACGTCGGATATATGTCTTTTATTATTTTCTTTCTTAATGGATGTACCATGGGATGGACATAAAAAACTGCAAGTGCATGATAAGCCTCTTTTGACATTTCGTACATGGAACTTGAATTTGCTGTCAAAAGGGATGCAATCGACGCTTATGTCTTCTTAGTACACAACTACAGCGTCATTGTCACTTGCTAGGCGACAGTTTGACTAAAGGTGCGCCCACCTACATCAGAACCGGACGGACGACACGGAGCGGACTTACGACGACAATGAACACGACTATTCAAGTAACTTAAAGGGATGAAAAGTGTTTTATTTATATTTATCAATAATCAACAAGGTGTAACCCCTTTAAGTTGCTTGAATAGTTTTTTTCGTATGTATTGGGGGAGGAATTACGAATATATACGACGACAATGTCGGAATTGAAGTCGTCTCAAAGCACATATGATGGAATCTAATCAAGTCTCTTTTGACATTTCGTACGTGGAACTTGAATTTGCCGTCAATAGGGATGCAATCGACGTTTGTGTCTTCTTAGTACACAACTACAACGTTCTTGTTACTCGACAGTTTGGCTAAAGGTGCGCACACCTACATCAGAACCGGACGGACGACATGGAGCGGACATACGACGACAATGAACACGACTATTCAAGTAGTTTAAAGGGATGAAAAGTGTTTTATTTAGAATTAGCAATAATCAACAAGGTATAACACCTTTAAGTTGCCTGAATAGTTTTTTTCATTGGTATTAGGGGAAGAATTACGAATATATACGACGACAATGTCGGAATTGAAGTCGTTTCAAAGCACATATGATGGAATCTAATCATGTCTCTTTTGACATTTCGTACGTGGAACTTGAATTTGCCGTCAATAGGGATGCAATCGACGTTTGTGTCTTCTTAGTACACAACTACAGCGTTCTTCTTACTCCTCAACTTTCGGAATTTAGATTATTATTGGTGTCAATCGTTTAGAAAAGTATTGATCAAAAATGGCAAATATATTCAAAACATCAGACAGTTTTATCGGTTGTAGGCTTCGCGAACAACCGGCCTTATATCATAACATTCTGCTGAGGGAAACAATTGTATGCATTATAAATTAAATATCGTTGGAAATCTACAAATCAATATTCAGTCATTTCCAAACGGTATTGAATAATATGTACGTATGTAGGCAGTTTCGAGATTTCTTATAAAAGGTTTTACCTTTTGTTCTCTTTAATAAAACAGAATGAATTTATCGACCGACGGTCAATTGTGATTGTGATCGAAAAGAGAACTTTTTCATACACGTCCAGAAACACGTATTTGTACGCATTGAAAACGTATGGATGCATTAACCCTTGTGCAAATAGAATTCGATTTCAATTTCGCAGAAGCAATTGACCGCGAATGTTCTGCATCTCGTTATGAGAAGAACAACCTCGCCAGACCGTGATAATTTAAATAACCAACTTGGCATCGATTCCGATGTCGTCCTCGGTTACTTCTAGCGAACGTTGGCTTTGAATTATTCGGAAATTATTGCTGTTTACCAGCAAAATCTGCAAACTCTACAACTACATGTAGACACCTAAGCTTTTTTTGGTTTTATTGGTAATTAGGTACGTAAATACCAATTGATGATGTTCTCCCATTAATTGCCTCCTTTACAAATAAGAAAGTACCATTTACAGCTTTATCCAGTGTAAGTATATCCAGACACATATAATTATAACTAGAGGATTTCTAGATAATTAACTGTCAACAAATGTGGAAATTTAACATACGTATTTTCCAATAATTGCCAATTTTTCAAGAATGATACCAGAATTTGAATCATTTTACACGTATATCAAGATAGCATTATCATCACCATAAAGTCGTCAGTCCTAAGAGCGGTTGGACTCGCACCTCCTCTTTCTTACTTGAGTAAATCTTCGCATTTCCCTAAAACTAGAATATCCCACATCATGTTTCGCACCCGTAGAGCGCCACACTCCAGACATATAACTTTAACAAGCTAACATCATCATCATCATAAGGTCGTCAGTCCTAAGAGTGGTTGGAAACGCACCTCCACTAATTCCTATTCTGGCTAATCTTCGCATTTTCCTAAACCTACATTCTTAACTATTTGTGAACAGTAATCTAATCTAGGTCTATCTCTATCCTTCTTAACTCCTGTTTCTACTTCTAATATGTCTCTGACTAGGTGTCCTACCAACCTATCTCGCCTATTTCTTATTGACTTCCATAGAGTCCTCTGTTCTCTTACTCTTTCTAGTACTTCTTCATTTCTAACCTTCTCTATCCACGGTATCCTCATCATTCGCCTGTAACACCACATTTCGAACGCTTGTAACTTTTTCTTTCCTCAGTGTCCATGTTATATTGCTCATTTCTAAAATGCACTCTAATTTGTCGTTAATTTATTACCAAATCCAAAAATTTATCAATCCAGCCGGTTACGGCAAAGTGGATGAAATGTTACCCTAATATCAAGCAACGAATTTTTGGATTTAGTAACAAATCAGCGGCAAATTATGGTGCATTTTAGAAATAACAAATACAACTTTATCGATCTAGTTTTATATACAACTCCTAACATAATGTCTGCAGGAATCATAACGAAAATTCTGGGTCACTATAATTAAGTAACGCAATGAAAACAGAACTGAAGTAAAAAATTATCTGTGAGTTCTTATTACTACTTAAATAATCCACAGGAAACACAGGAAAACATGGATTAGAGCAGACGGACCTGAAATCGAACCTGTGTCCTCCCGAATTCTAAGTAATGGTATAAAATTCTAGGTTACAGTCTTGCAGGGCAAATTACTGATAAACGTTCATTTGCCTTCCTATCACGTACTACGAAATACTATAATTAGTAGCAAATATGTTAATAGGAATATTCCAAATATGATTGTGAACATTCATTAGAGTGAAGAAGAACATTCTTTCAACCGTTCAATGAAAATTACTGCTACGATGATGGATTGTCCCGCCAGGATAGTTAATTTTGTCCTGAGACCAGAATGGAAAATCTTTCGGCGTATAAATCAGATGCGGACGTTTCACGCGGTTCAAGAAAAGTTAATAGTAATTAAATTGAAGTAATCTTTCAATTTATTTTCCGTAAATCTAAAAGTTATCCCGCTGCGTTCTTTTCCGCTCCTACTGAAAGGATTATACCGTTCTTGATTCGAAATTAATGAATGGTCGAAGTCGAAGATTAGCGCTTAATTGCCTTTATCAAATTAATGCTACTAGGAATTATATTGAAAAACGTTTATGAAATGGGCATTTAAAATTAAACAGAAAAAAATTATAAAACATATTCTAGTTATTACTCTAGACAAATAATAGCGGAAATCCTGGAAATTCAGACAAAATTGACTCCAAACACTTTTTTATTGCCTACTTTTGTTAGATTAATTTAAGCTATACGTAATACGTTACTTTCTTTTCCATTTTCACCCCTAAAAGCATTTGTTTCCCCACCCCTTCCACCTATTTTTACTCCCCCCTGATTTTGGGCCACTTGTTGTTGCCCAAAAGGAAAAATAGAAACTTTATAGAATTGTCTGTAAAAACCCTATTTATAAGGAACGCGTGGGGTAACAAATTGAAACTAATTACAATTACATAGATCTACAATCCCTTGAAGCTGTGAAAAAAATCAAACTTCCAAGTCAACGCAATCAAAAGATACTGCCGTTTATGTCGCGCATTTTGACACAAGCAAGCGAATCAAAACCTAAAGGATTTCTGTCGACCTAGAATCATAAAATTTGGCAATAGGCAATGACTTATAGTATAGCACAAGTAAAAGGAAAACGTTATTACCGTTTTGTATTTAATATTATAATTGTACCTTTTGGGGTCTGATTTTGGAGGGAAACTTAAAACATACTCGGAGAAAGAGGGAAAAATCTTCGAAACTCGATTCCTTTGACAGATGAAATATTTACAGCCCATTTCAATTTGTTTGAATTGTGACCTTGAAGAAATCTGCGCGAAGATAGAAAGAATACACACTAGGCGTGAGCAAGACAGAAATAGTTGGAACAAGCTTGAACGAGCAGAGCTTTCGATGAGCGGTCTTAGGAGATCGACTAGAACTGTACAGTACTAGACGAAAATGTTTAGCAATTTCTTAGAACAAAAATGTATATAAATTAACAATAGAAAACAAAGCAAACGTTTTATAGGTGTATAGAACGTTAAGTTACTTCACTTGTAATTATTTTTGGCTAAATATGCTTTTAAATGAAGCATATTCTTAAATTTTAACGAGACGGTTTAAATAATTTTGCAAATGGTACTGTACACTTTTGTCTAGTTCTCGCTCGATGATCGGTGGAGAAATGAGCTCCGCAGACAAATATGATTGAATTTGGAATTATGCTACGGCGCATCCTAATAAAGGGAAGGGGCATATCTCCAACTTCTTGAAACAAACAGTACATACCTACAAGTTCTTACTGAATCCTAGGTTCTTTTTTATTTCAGAGTCTGCTATTTTCAGAAAGAAAATACTAATACATTAACATAATCACTCCTTAACCGAAAATGAACGGGTATGGCCAGTAACTTTCCTTTAGAATAAACAAAACAACTGAAGCAGTGCCGTTTCATTCTACGAAAATGACCGCTGACCAAAGCACGTCAACTACTTCCATTTAGAATCCAGACTTTCTGCTCCATTAACGCTTCTAATAATTAAACTCCCAACTAACTGCTTTGCTAAGCTTTCAATTGGAACACTCGCAATATGTTACTTTTTGTTCCGTCATCATGAATTCGAAACAAAGACATGGATTTTCGTTTCAGCACGAGCACAAAACACGACTCAATACTGTAGAATATCGCGTTCAAAAAAGCGTAAGTTTATTTAATAAAATTGGAAATTCGGCTAATACACAACCTGTCATCGTCAGCAGTATTGATAAATAATCCAAGCGGAAGGAATATTTGTTTGCAAAGGAAATAACACAGAAATATGTATACAAAAAGAATAATGTACATGAAAATATCACGTTTTGAAACGTTAAAGATTATAGAAAAGTATTGAAAAAATTGAGTTCCTCATCAGTTAGTACTTCAACGGCGCCTCAGCGACGCGCATATAAAATATTCAAATTATATACAACCGAAACAGGAAAGTTCATTGTCAAGGTTTCGTAAATATTGGTAAGACGTAGTTTAGACATATAAGAGCTAAGAACATGTACATAATGAAATTTAACCGTCTAAAATCATAAAAGTAAGCATTATTATTCGATAAATTATCAAACAAACAAAAGTCTAAATAATGTCGAATCTTGTCTAACACTTAAAAAGCTTTAGTTAACTGCAGATGTCAGTAGATGGCAACGTATTACTGTAAATCGGCATTATTGTATAAACACGGGCAAAAAAAAATGTTTAACCCACTAGTATAATCATCATCATAAGGGTCGTCCGCTTTACGACTGGTTGGACACGCACCTCCACTCTTTCCTATCCTGAGTTAATCTTTGCATTTTCCTAACACTACAACATTCCACATCTTTAACTATTTGTGAACAGTAATCTAATCGAGGCCTATCTCTACTCCTTTTAATTCCTGTTTCTGCCTCTAATATGTCTCTAACTAGCCCTTCATGCTTGAGAATGAGTCATACCAACCTACACCGCCTACTTTCATTCTATTTAAGGCTAACTCTTCCTTGCTAGATATTAATACTGTTATCAACTGCAAATCTAAGCATACTAATATTAGATAAAACATAATCTTCTTTTCATGATTAATTGTAATCTTTTTAGGTCCTCGTATATCGTAATAAGAATCACATATTCACTCTGACTTAGCATCAAGCCCTTTAGCCCCACAGGGGACTTTCTGTTGAATTGGTTTTGAAATTTGACATGAAGGAAGACCTTGCAGCAAATCCGAAAGTAATTAATTTCTAATTTGATTTAGAATTATTCCTTACAAGACAAACATTTCTTTTTGACTGATTAATGCTAAACATACTGTGGGAAATTGATCACTTTGGTCAGACTTCTGGTGATAACAATTCTAATTCGGATTGATTGACTGAATCTACAAGCAGATTTATCTGTATACTGTTAGGACTGTAAGGAATAGGCGAGATAGGTTGGTTATCTTTTCATGTATGAAGGGCTAGTTAAAAATAGCAGAGGTATACCTAGAGTAGATCACAAATAGTTAAGGACATTGGATGTTGTAGCTTTAGGGAAATGCGAAGATTAGCTTACGATAGGAAAGAGTGGACGTGCGTGTCCAACCAGTCTTAGGAGTGACGAACTTATGATGATGAAGATCGCGATTTTCTTGCTGTGACACAGTATGTTCTAGGGACAGATTATTTTGGTGTCAATTTTTATGAAACTACTTCTAGTTTTTTCAATGTTTTTCGCACTAAAACCTTCCGATATAAAAAGTATTCGGACTTGTGTAAAGTCTGTATCATATATTGCAATATTTATCTACATGTTAAACTAAACAATTTCGTACATATTCCTATGAAAGGAAACATGTTAATTGAACTGGATTTAGAGTTACGAGCAGAGTTATATTCCTCTATATAAAAGAACGATGTGTAGCGTGAAGAGCCATGAAAATATTCGAGTTTTTTGAACAGAGAGAAAAGCAATAATACAAAACTGGAAAGATCGTTGTCGGGGTCCGTAGGTAGTTGGTAAATAATGCTTGCTAGGGTATTTGACATCGTTTCACGTAAGCCATTCCAGTAGGATTGGATTGCCTCATGAATCTACATGAACGCGCTGGAAAATAGCCACCGGAGCAAAGAGCGCGGCAGGTATACCTTCTACGTTTCATGAATTTTTAATTAATTGTCTTAATTTACGATTCCGACCGATTCTTGGCGATATTCTGCGCTGTTCTCACGAAGGACACCAACGTCAATATTAAAATATATTATCTACCAGTTTTACTGTTCGGATTTATTTTGAAATTCGAACGAAATAATAGGAAATCGCGAAGGTCTCTGTCTCATACAAGCATGAACGCATGAAAAGCAGCAAATTTCATACAATTACACCATACCTGCCTATTTTCAATGTCAGTTCCTCATTGCAACACACATTTACTACAATTTAGTTGCAAAATTTGGATAAGCACAAGACTGAGGAATTTCTAAAAGAATCGCATTAATGCAGCAGCAGAGTGACGAACTCAATTTACAAATTTAATGGTGATGACCAAGACCAAGACTGTCCCACATATGGTCCAGTCAAATGAAGGGAATGGCTGAAAAGTACATTATAATGGAGAAAATGATTGAAACACGAATATGTAAATGAAAATGATTTGCCCGGCATAGGGGGGGAGAAAATCCGCAAAAACAATTGCAGGTTCGATTATCTCTATATTTCAACCATGTGAAATTTGAATTAAGAACACTTACCCCGAGGACATTATTGTAGATCCCTTTTGTACAAAGAGTGGTAAACTTTCTTTTTTCTATATTTAGTGTTCTAGTTAAGCAAACTGAAAATTTCAAATTCAAAAAACGTAGTCGACAGTAGGCATAGTGGAAAAGAGAACGTTAGAAGCGTTCGAAATGTCTTACAGACGAATGATGAGAATACTATGGAAATAGAAGGTTAGAAATGGAGAGGTATTAGAAAGAATGGCAGCTTAAGATGGGAAAGAGTGGAAGTGCATGTCCGCCCAGTCTTATAACTGACGACCTTATGATGGATGATAATTAAAATTTAAACTAGACTAGACGTAGTTTCACATACTAAAAACGTTTTGTTCCAAGAAAAAAATATATTGTAGCGAGCACGAATGTGTTTGTGTGCGATCGGCCACACGTGTGCGTGAACGGCTTATCGATTCGCCGACTAGCCGCGTGCGCCGTATTTGTAAATGTGTGTGTCGTACCTGCGTTCTGGGAAAGCAGTTAAAGAGTTCAAAGAAAAAATAAACTATCCGGATGTTTCCAGAAGGTTCCCGAAAGCAAACAAAAGAGTATTTCAAGGAAGAGACGATCGCCGAGAGCGGTAGAAATAAATTGACCGTTGCAGACGTGCATCGAGAAATAAATTGACAGTGATAGCAGTGAAATAAATAGCGCAGTGAATAGTGATGTATCAACAGTAGAGTAAATACGAGGGTGGATTGATAAGTTTCCGGCCTGACCAAGAAAAACAAGGTTTTTAAAAATTTTTTTTTTTTATTTCTCAACATAATCTCCTCCAAGGCTGATACATTTCTCATAGCGGTGTTCCAGTCTATTAATGCCATCTCTATAGACTGATTCGTCAAGCTCCTCAAAATAACCATTTACAGCTTCGATTACTTCTTCATTGTCCGCAAATCTCTTACCGCCA
>NW_020438946.1:1355373-1396327 GCF_000699045.2 Agrilus planipennis
AAATCAAAGTATACAGAAATAAATTGATAGTGATAGCAGTGAAATAAATAGCGCAGTGAATAGTGATATATCAACAGTAGTGTAAATAAATAGAATAATTCATAACCTCAGTTTAGTAATAATTTAATAGTGTTTTTAAGTTCTTTAATAGTTAGTGTAAATAAATTGTTTTTTTTGTCGTTATCAGTCTAAGAAGTTAATTTTATTAAAGAAAATTAAAATAAAATGATTTATAACAAATAATAATGATTTTTGTGTTTCCATATTGCAGTCAGGATGTATTTGTGCCCTATCATTTTTAATATTTATAGTATCATTTCTCAAACTACGTCACTGACTTTCCACTGATTTTGAAATTGTTTTGAGAAAGGTCGTGTTTTAGCATTACAAAATCTACCAACGACAAATGTCCCCAATCAATGTCATGAAATTCATACCGAAAGGACAATGAAAAAGCGTCGTTTTGTTGTTTTTTTTTTGTAGCGAACTTGACAAACCTTTATGGTCAATGTGCATGTGTGCGCGCGTGTACGTGTATGTTTGTGTGTAAGAGAGAACTGGACTATTGTTGGGTTCACGGAAAAATGGTGACCGAACACAATTTCTCGTTCGAAAAAAAATTCATGTACAATGACCAATTTGTTCCGAATGTAACACAAAAACCACCGCGAACACAATAACTTCGTTAATACAAAACGAATTCAAAATTTACCGTTATTTATTATTATTATATTACATTACATTACTACAGTTGTCGTGTTCTCAATAAAAATATGAAATTGATTACCAGATGTTTTCCATTTTTGCTACCAATCGTGTACTTATATAAAACTAATGAGAAAATTTGATCATAAAGCTTTTGTCACTTATTAATGTATCGTTTTTAGGGTTCCGTACGTTCGAATAAGAAACGGAACCCTGTCTGTCACAGTCAATTTGCTACGAATCTATTGAATCGATTAAGTTGAAATTTAGCATACATATGAATTTCTGTGACTCAAACACGAACGCATAATGTAAATAAATTAATTTTGAATATGGGAGTCATTTTTTGGGAGGGCCAAAAGGACACCTAAAAAAATGTTTTACAAACTGTAGCGTGTAGCATATCAAATGAAAGGGCTTGTTGTAAGGGTCTCAAATATATATTTTTTTATAATTTTAAAGTAAATAGTTTCAATGTTATTTTAGAAAATAGTTGAAAATTGAACTTTCACTCTCTTAGCTCCATAACTACTGAACCAAAAATTTGAAAAAAATATAGAAAATAGTTCTTTACTTATAGATTACAGGAAAATCAATAAAAAGTCTATGGTCTAAACACAACGTGGTAAATCTTTCCACAAAACAATATTGTGCAGTTTAAATGTATGGGAGAACATGTATTTTTTTTTCAACTACAATGTTAAGTTGGTTCTCGGGTTAGGGTTCCGTACGTCCGAATGAAACACGGAACCCTTATAGAATCACTCGTGTAACTGTCTGTCCGATTATTTTAATTAATAATTGTGCCTTTAGCACGTGGTAATATTAATTAAAAAAAAAAGAAACTTGGTGCCAAATTATCCTCTGAAAGGACCCGAATTTGGTCATTTTAGAAATATACTTTAAGCACTCTGTTATGCTAGCTTCGCGGCTATCTTTATGTGAGGTAGGAAACGCGGATTGTCGGTTTTAGCTCATCGATATATATGTAGATATATCATTTGCTAGACGGGATTCCCCATGGAATCTATTCGGGACCCCGTCTGAATTGTAAGTGAACGTTTATGCATTCCAAAAATTCTCCGAACATTTCGAATAAAACAAACATGCACTGCTTACTAAATATGCGCATATACGATGAGAATCTTTCGCTGCCGAAACAGAGCCATCATCCCCCAGTCAGGTACATACATACTAGTGCTGAAATTTTGGATCGGTTGCTTGGATTACGGTAGATACACATATTTATGAATGAACGCTGCACACACATGCACACACATGTACATATATAACGGAAGCAAATTTGTGCTTTTAGTCTGCCTAAAACAACGACTAAATAAATGCAAAAATATTCCAGCGGTTAGGAAGAGGCAGGCGAGTTAACAAACTTTTCGAAAACACGGGAACAGCAGAAGTAATAATGTTACTTTTCATTCTAACCGGGTGCTATTTCTGATAGAAAATGTATTCAAATGTTAATTAGTGTTTGAGGGAAGTTTCACTTTCAGTTTGGCCTAAAATTCGAGGTTTGGGGCTAATGGGAGGTTAGGGAACATCTTTCCGAGTAGTTTTAGTATGTACTGTACTTCATTTACTTTCTCTAGCGATGTGCCCCGTCAAATGTCTTGAATGAGCGTTGGCAAAATCGTAGTTTGGGAGAAAAAAGCTCATTATACTCTCGACTCTTGTTCATTAAACATACTTTTCCATACAGTACTTGCCAAAAGTTTTGTTCAATCATGAATAGTAGTGCTAGTCGAAAACAAGCGTTAAAGCCTTTAATATGTCTTCAAATATAAATAAACATCTCGTTGATATTTTCAGTAGTAATTGGTACCAATAACAGCATATTTGAGCAATGCAATTGTAGTGGTTAAAATGGTCAATTTTTCCGTGCAGTACTGTACGGATTGTACGCTCCTCACCGGTTAAGAGTTTGGCCGAGAGTTGTCTCCTTTCTTTTCTGGCCTAGTGCTGTACTTTTCTACTTTGCGCCGGTCAAACTGAAGGTCACATCGCATCGAAACTAAACGAAGTATACTATTTGTCATATTAATCGAGAATATATTTATATGTTGGGCGCAGCATTGAAAAACTCCTTAACCTAACCTTACTTTAATTAGTAGCGAGATATCGGTAATTTTATCATCTCGCTAAAATTTCATGCAAGATTGGATTGAGGTAAGAACAGGTTGTGAAGGAGGGGATTGCTTAAAAATTGTAGACACTTTCAACAGCCCCTCTCCATTCCCCCCCTCACCCTTAAACTAACTTGAATGACTTGCAAGATATCGATAAAACGTCGTCGTAGTTTTTAATTTTTCACAACTGAAAAGGTACATGAAGACGTAGTTTCTGCACCCAGCATATACATACCTGTATACATATATTTTACAAAGCGCGTCAAATACTGCAACATACCTGCTAAAATCTTAAGGAAATTGGAGAAATCATTACCCAAAGGGAATAAATAGTATATTAATGAATCAGAATTTTGTTTTAATACATCGCATTCACTAATTTATTAGTAGACGATAAGCAAGAATAAAGACAGATACCTTTAATTCCTAAAAAAGCAACATAAACGTTTCACCCTTGACGTAAAAGTTTTTGAGTCAATATGTTTTTAAATTCGATATTCAGATCCATCTGTGGAAAACGTATTAATGACTTAAAATCTACCCTGATGAAGCTTTTACAACAAAACATGAGAAGTTGGTGTTGGTATAGTGAATAAACACTTTCATGAGCCCCTTCCACCGCATTTGATTCTGCAGTAACTGAAAGGGATTCGCTTTTACAATTATCCGAAAACAATTGTGTCATTTATTGTTATTAGTGGCCATAACTAACAATAATTATTGTGCACATTTTAGAAAAAGACAAATTTCACATATATCACTTAAGCGTATCCATTCTCCATACTCACACCCCTACACAACATTCCGGGTTAATAATATAGACACAGAGATACCGGAAGCTTCTAAGCAAATATACCGCATATTAATCGAAGAATTTACATGCTACACTGGAAGCAATCAAAATTCATAGGATGGGTTAACACAGCCATTATATCGGAAAAATCAACAATACGCCCTCGCTTGCTCCATTGTGTTGTATGGAATCGCATTTAGATTGAAGCAAAACCGAACAAACATTTGCACATCAAAGTATATATACATATATATGCACATTCAAGACCATTAATAATAATCTGCAGCGTACGTACCCTTGATTACAGGAAACAATATTTTAGATACGGTATCTTCAGATTTGAAAGCCTTTAAGACGTTTAGAAATTATGATAATATCAGGAAGTTGCGAGCTTTTTGATAAACAACTCATTGTAAATGTAATATTTTCGTCATATATTTAGATTGCAGGGGCTAATCAAGCTTGTTGTGCATTATCATAATAAAGTCGTCAGTCCTAAGACTGGTTGGACACGCACCTCCACTCTTTCCTATCCTGAGCTAATCTTCGCATTTCCCCAAAACCAGAACAACTCATATCCTTAACTATTTGCTAACAGTAATCTAATCTAGGTCTAACTCTATCCCTCCTACCTCTCGTTTCCGCCTCTAATATGTCTCTGAATAGACCTTCATGCCTGACAAGGTGTCCTACTAACCTATCTCGCCTATTTCTTATTGACTTCCATAGAATCCACCGTTTTCCTACTATTTCTAATACCACTTCATTTCTAACCTTCTCTATCCACGATATCCTCACTGTTCGTCTATAACACCACATTTCGAACGCTTTTAACCTTCTTTTCCGCCGCGACCACTGTCCATGTTTCGCATCCGTACAGCGCCGCGCTCGAAACATACACCTTTAACAATCTTTTTTGAATTTCTGAATTAACCGTTCGCGAACATAGAAGGGACTTCTTTTGACGTGACAACGACTTATAATTCGATGGAGCCGGCTGCACGCACGAATAAAAATGACTCATGCGGCGTTACCTCGCTCTGAGGCGTTCCATTTAATGCTTGAAGTGCAAGCGAGAGCGCGGAACGAGCGACAAAGAGGAACAATCGGCCTCCGCGTTCGGGAGCGTTCGACATCTGTCTCTCTCCTACTTGAGTCAGCGATGCGTCCGCGTGGACAGCTGCTATACAATAATACATTTCCATTTACCTCCTTCTCTATATCCATACAAAATATCTATCAAACAAATAAAATTAAAATTTTCTTTTGAAAAATGAAACCATTCCATCAGTATTTTCTTATGACGTTGTCACGTTCAACTATCGTCAGTGAACCGACTTTACAGACAACCGACTTTACAGACAACCGATTTTTTTTACTGAAGGCGATTTGACCCTGCGCTATCTTGTGTTTTATATCCCTACTACTTCTTCCGTCCTGTTTTATCTGACCTCCTAGATACCTAAAATCAGCTACTTCTAATTTTTCGTTTCCGTTTTATACATTCGCTCTTTCCCTACTTAATCTTCCCGTCCATACCAGTATTTTTGTTTTACTTTTATTTATTTTCATACAATACTCTTTTGTCAATACCTCTTCCATTTTATTTAAAGCTATCTCTAACTCCTCCTTGCTAGATGCTAATAGTGGTATATCATCTGCAAATAGATATGTATGCTAATCTTTTGTCCCTGTATATCTATCCCCACAGTTGTAATGATGTTGATCACGTCTTCGATGTATACCTGTAGATTGTGCATAACGTATTTATTTTAAGAAAGAACAAATTGTAATTTTAACAAAAATTTGTTATAGTCTGATAAATTGTTATTCTATTAACCGTTTAATGGGATTTACTTCCTATCTTAATTCGAATAAACTTTAGTTTAAACTAATTTTTAACAAATATAATTAAGCTGTTATCTGCTAATGCTTTCGCAGACGTCAGAACAATTCCTTGTACATTCGGTTCAGCTAAGTGACATCAAGTCAGAAAAGGATCATCCCTTATCATGAAATATGCTATGCTTGAACAAAGATAATGATAAATGTTGTCCATATTCCTGTATTGTACGAAAGACGTTTTTCATAGTAACTTGGTTACTTATTCTTTCCATTTACATGAGCATCAAAGAGTGCTGTCTAGTACATAAATTTCCGAAACGATAATACATAAGAAGTTATAAATAATATGGCATCTACATGACCCAGTTGGTTTATATCCAAGAAATTCGCTGCTCCCACGCGAAAGAGAATGCCGAAAGTTTTAAGTTCCAAATAAAGTTTCCAAGTTTCTTTGTCTTCGGAAAATGGTGTTCCGTTCTTTTTCAACACTTTTCAAAGAACATTAAAATCCAATTTTTGCTTCTTCATTACTTTGTACGAAACATCACATCATCGCAGTAGCTGGAAGTCCGTCTACACGGTCCGTTATCAACTTTTATATTTATTTTCTTGAGACCGAGTAGGAGGGACGAAACTCTAAGCTCGGGAACATTTAACGAAATTATTTCGGTAAAGTACGGGAACATAACGAGATAAATTAAAAAAAATAGTGATACTCATGAAACACAACATGGGTTCAGTTATGTACAAATAAGGTGGATGTAGTCGAAAATGTTTGGACTAAAGTTGGTGGAAATCCGTAAAATTCCATACATCATTCAATAAACGGTTAACAATTTTCTTGATTTATGGACTAAGGGGGTGGTTAACTTGACAATATACACACCTATAGTAAAAGTTGATTACAATTATTAAAATTTCAAAGACCTTAATTTAAACTAGGATGAAAATTAATATGAGAAAACAATTGAACTGATTCATGTTTTACTGAATTTTCGCCTTTCCTGTAAACTTGTATGAAGTTAGTTGCGCTTTAAAAAATGAAAAACTATTGAATTGATTCACAAATGTTTTACTGGATACATTCGATGATTTAGCATTCTTAGTGCATCTTCAGGAATATCTATTGAAATAGTCAACGTATACTTTATTTTCTTACTCTAGCGATGTGCCCCTTCCAATGTCTTGAATGGGCGCTGGCAAAATCGTAGGTTTGGAGAAAAAAGCTCATTATACTCTCGACTCTTGTTCATTAAACATACTTTTTCAGACAGTACCTGCCAAAAGTTTTGTTCTATCATGAATAGTAGTGCGAGTCGAAAACAAGCGTTAAAGCCTTCAATATATCTTCAAATAGAAATAAACATCTCGTTGATATTTTCAGTAGTAAATGGTACCAATAACAGCACATTTGAGAAATGCAATTGTAGTGGATAAAATGGTCAATTTTTCCGTGCAGTACTGTACCGATTATACGCTCCTCACCGGTTAAGAGTTTAGCCGAGAGTTGTCTCCTTTCTTTTCTGGCCTAGTGCTGTTCTTTTCTACTTTGCGCCGGTCAAACTGAAGGTCACATCGCTACAGAAANGCACATTTGAGCAATGCAATTGTAGTGGATAAAATGGTCAATTTTTCCGTGCAGTACTGTACCGATTATACGCTCCTCACCGGTTAAGAGTTTAGCCGAGAGTTGTCTCCTTTCTTTTCTGGCCTAGTGCTGTTCTTTTCTACTTTGCGCCGGTCAAACTGAAGGTCACATCGGTACAGAAAGTAAACGAAGTATACCTAAATACTTATAGCACTCATTAAACTAAAAAATTTAAACTGTGTTGAATACTACATTAAGAAACTTATTAAATTGATTCAAAAATGTTTTACTGGATACATTCGATGATTTCGCCATCATAGGGCATCTTCAGGCATGCCTGACTGATTGTTGAAGTACTCAAAGTAGTTTGTCATAATTCAAGAAATACGTTTCACCAAAAATGTTAAAAAAAACTGTACGCTTAATAAATCCGTTCACTTCTGCCACTTTGACCCAACTTGAAACTGAATACAATTGAAAATGTATATATATATAATCTCATTAAGAGATCCAAAATCAAACATGTTTTCAAAGAGGTTTTTGCTTTGTTATAACCCATTTTGAGCAGGTGGACCAACTTCACCGCAAATTTTTAAACTAGCCTTGCAAGTTTCATTTGTAAATTTAACAATAACATGCAAGCAATGTTGTTTTACCCCGTTTTTCTCCTTTGTTTCAATCCTAAATCGCCGATGGTTTCTAGCTGCTCGGCAGCTGTTACATGATGATGTATAACGTGCTGGTTATTGGTGTGGTGTGGTGTGAGGTTTGGGTAATGTCGAAAAACGAATTCAAATATTACTAGAGCCGCTAGTAAATTACATCGCTAATGGGCGAAGTTTGAATATTACTTTTATCTGCCCCTGGAAGTAGAACAATTTACGAAGCGCCAAGCGAAATACATAATATGCATGTATGTATCCTACATTTATTTTACGGTCGCGGTTGGTAAAAGTTGGCCCTTCTTTTAACTTTTAATTGAAATTCGATCCACCATAAAAAATTCTGTATTTACAGATAGACAAAACTTCTTTGTTTAGGTATAAATATGAAAATAGTTTTCTAAATGAGAAATAAAATATTTCATCTTTATCTTCATCATCAACATCATAGGGTCGCCAGTGTTAAGGCTTCCTTTCCTATCCTGAACTAATCTTTGCATTTCCTTAAAACTAGAACGTCCCACATCATTAACCTTTTGTGAACAATAAAATCTAATTAAGGTCTACCTTTACTTCTCTTAACTCCTGTTTCTGTTTCTAATATGTCTCTAACTGGTCCTTCATGCCTGAGAAGGTATCCTACAACTAGGGTTGCCACCTTTTCAGGCTTTACATAAAGTATTTCTCAACTAAAAAGTTAAAAAAAAAGTACTCAGCATAAAAATAAAGTATTTTATTTTTTGTTTTTAAAAACATATTTTTTGTTACACCTAGCAGCCAGTAACAAATTGCTGTCGCTCTTAAATACATTAATAGCCTCTAAACATGGCAAACAAAGATTTAAGTAAACTAAAAGTTCATTTTTAATTAGTTTTAATGAAGCTTTATTCCTGTCGTCCCGCCACTTTGCGTTCATAACAGAGAATACTCTTTCTGTAAATGCTGAAGTGGCCGGAACGGACAGCAAAAGTGACACTACTTTGAACAGATTTGGGAAATCAGGTTGTTCCGTAAATATGGCTTGCCATTTTTCTGTGCAATATTATTGATGTAAAAATACTCTGAATTTCGAATAATCGCTTACAAAATTACGATGTTTACTTAAGGCCTTAAATAAAGTATTTTTGCGTACTTTATGTGTCTTGTAAAGTATAACGTACGCACAGTCGAAATAGAGTACAATACTTTATAATAAAGTACGGGTGGAAACCCTACCTACAACCCTATTTCGCCTATTTCTTAAAGACTTCCGTAGCGCCCTCTATTCTCCTACTCTTTCTAATATCTCCTGATTTCTAACCTTCTCGAACGCTTCTAAACTTTTCTTTACCACCATGCCCATCGTTCACAGAGCCATCCTCCAGACATACGCTTTTAAATATCTTATTAGAACTACTACCCTGCGCTATCCTTTGTTTTATATCTGTACTACTTCCTCTATAGTGAGTTATCTGACTTTCTAGATACCGAAAATCAAAGACCTCTTCTAATATTTCGACTTCTACCACTATATTCCCCCTTTTCCTACTTTATCTCCTCATGCATCAGAATATCTTTGTTTTTTATTTATTTTATTTATCGATTATTTTATTTTTATTATTTTTTTAATTTAAGAAAACAAGTGAACGATTTTAGCAAGCACTAATTTTGAAACAAAAGTCTCGTCACAATATTGACTTCGTCAGACGAACTAAGTATTTATTAATAACCATCATATCTACTAAAATAAAAAATACGTAATCCTAAAATGTAGCATCGTGCTACTACTACTACTATTTTCATCATATCTACGTTAATTAAATTCAAAAGACGGTAATTATTACCTTCGTCTTAGTCGTCCAAAATTAATCCTAATTTTTAAGTGTATCTGACATGGTTAATTCGCTTGATAACCAATCGAGAAAGAAATTCTTCGTTTGTTACACTGCTGCTAATGATAAGCTTATTTTAAGTTGTAATATTCGTCTTTCGCCTTTATGAAATAACTAAATTGACAACGTCCCTGTCCCTGCTCGCTTTCCAACTGATTGCTTACAAGAAAAGTGGAAAACGAGGTGTTTATTTATTAACAAGTTCGAGCAAGTTGAACAACAGACAACGGACAAGGTAACGTAACGGTTCGAAGAAGAAGACACTAATTTACAAACTTGCAGATTATTTCGAAAAGCTTATTTCGCGTGCGTCATTAGAATTTCTAAATAAGAGAAGAAGAAAAAACTTTCCGTCCATGAATAAAATCAGAATAAAAGCCGACGACGTAAATAATCAGCGTCGACAAGTTGTCGTCGCCAGACCGTCGGCGTAACTGGAGAAATATTGCTGTGAATGAATTCGGTTGACAAAATGAAAGTCCAACAAACGATTTTATTCAACTTTTCAAACTTAGGAAATTGAAACTGACATGCTATCGCGCAATTTTCTTTCAGGCCTAAAATATGTACACAATACGGAAGTTTTGCTTACAGGAGAAGGAAATGTCTCTGAAATAATTTAGAGAATGTTTTAACTACTAAAGAAAGGAGAAGAAAAATATGCAGGGTATACCATAAAAGGAGTCAGATAGGAACAGCTGGAAAATAGAAAGAAACTTCATAGTTATAAATTTTCTTCGTATGTATAATAAAATGGAAGCGCTATTATAAACACATGTAAAACAAAAATACAAACATGCAAGGGAATAAAAAGTGGGGAAAGAGTGAATATAAAGATAGGAGACGAAAAATTAGAAGTGGATGAGTTTAGGTATCTAGGAAATCAGATAAGTCAGGACGGAAGGAGTGGTAGGAGTTTGGAGCGCGGCGCTGAATGGGAGCGAAACATGGGTGGCGGACTCGGCGGAAAAGGTTGGAAGCGTTCGAAATGTGGTGTTACAGGCGAATGATGAGGATACCGTGGATAGAGAAGGTTAGAAATGAAGAGATACTACAAAGAATCGGTGAACTGAGGACTTTATGGGAGTCGATAAGAAATAGGAGAGATAGGTCGGTAGAACACCTTCTTAGGCATGAAGGGGTAGTCAGAGACATATTAGAGGCAAAAACAGGAGTTAAGAGGAGTAGAGGCAGACATAGATTAGATTTACTGTTCACAAACAGCTAAGGATGTGAAGCACTCTAGTTTTAGGAAAATCCGAAATTTAGGTCAGGATAAGAAAGAGTGAAGGTGCGTGTCCAACCAATCTTAGGACTGACGACCTTATGACGATAATGATGATGATGTATAAAAACCCATCAAAGGTTTATCACTACATAGTATAAAACAAAGTCGCTTTCCCGCTGTCTGTCCCTATGTATGCTTAAATCTTTAAAACTACGCAACGGATTTTGATGCGGTTTTTTTTAAAAGATAGAGTAATTCAAGAGGAAGGTTTATGTGTATAATACATGCATAATATAGAAGGGAAAAACTGATAATTTTAGGGGTTTCTAATGTGATGTCGTAAATAAACACATTTTTTGCGCTTACATTGCAAACGCTGGCTGAACCCTACGAGATAGATCAAAATAATGTACTACAATATTGTACATCTTAAAAGGGTCTACAAAAAAGTCCGCGATGGTATATGTCTATCTCTTAGGGATAACCTACAATAACCATTTTTATCCTTCACTTTTTATGAGAAATAATGACTTATTTACGAAGCGATTGTGGGCAATACAGCATTAATTCTTATCCAATTAAGTACCTTAAATACATTGTGCATTTAATTTAGATCAATATGGCCCTTTACAACATGTAATTTAAATGACTATTTTGGAAGATACCGGCTGGGAGGCCGGTTTGTATTGTCTAACGACAAAAAAACCGTGAATGTTGTATATAAAGACATTCTGTAGTATATTTAGTATGTTCAGGAGGTATCTTTTGAAGATTTCCCCTTTTCGATAATAATCTAAACAATACATATATTTAGTATCAGCATTGCACCCGTGCGAAGCTGGGGCGGGTCACTGGTTTATTATAAACCAAACTACTAGAATTTATTTACTAGAATTAAACTAAACTTAAAAGAATTAGTTACTATTCGGGAACGTTCTTGAACCTTCTAGAAAATTCTAAAACCGTTTCGAACCCTGTAGATGTAGGGTATTGGGGAAAACTCTGTGACATTCTGCAATGTTCTGACCAGATATATATCTGTATATAACTAGAGAAAGCAATATAACTTTTATTTGTTTCCAATTCCTTCAGGAAGCATTTTGAAACAATTCGATATTTTTCCTTATTACTTACGTACAAAGAAATGCAGTTTTGTCTAACTATCAGAAATGTTCTAGAGGTTCACTAATTATTGTTGGTAAACCGTTTCCATAGAATTCCTTTATTAGAATCCGTTGCGAAATTGAATTTTAAAACGGAGTGTATTAGGTTCATTATTTCAGCGGCCTCCGGCTTATTTGAAACTGAATTAATTCAGAAGTTCATTTTCTTCTAATATTTCGCTCATTATATCTAGGATGAAGTAATCAAATAATAATAAACTGGAAATCCATATTGTATATATACATTGCATACATTGCGTAGGAGACACAACTAGAGCAAAATTAGTTTCCTTGATCTAATGTATGCATTCCGGAATCAATTTAGCCGACATTTCGGAGGTTCCCACATTATGGTGTTTAATTAGACAACAATAAACATGCATTGTCCGGTTATCGCAGATTAGCCACTGATCGAATCAATGTTTCCCCAATAATATTCATGGTACTCGGTAATTGCTACACAATTACGTAATAAGTAATTAATAAGGTAGTCGCTTATATCAAATAATAATTATTTTTGACGTTTTGTAATTACTATTTTCCTGTATCTAACAAGTAATACCTACATATTCGAAGTAGGGTTAGGTTGGATATACATATTTGAAGAAAAAAGAAAATCAAAGCCATCGATTCGCAAAAAGCCTCCTTGCTACACTAAATATGCTGATTGATTTTATAGGCACCATTATAATTATTATCTTGCGTATAATATTATAATAAACTCAGAAGCAACAAAAGAAAATAAATAAAAGATTGGAAATAGTAAAGAGAAACTTGGAATTTAATATAAACCTGTCAATTTAAATTCTGGTATTTTAATAAGTCATTTGTAAAAAAAGTGTTGTTTTTATAAGAAACTAAATATTGAAGTAAAATTAACTCAAGAGTAACAAAAAAAGCGCTATTAGTATGAGGTATTTCAAGTTAAATACATGACCATAAAAAGTAACACTGAAAAACACTATCCACGATCCACGCGCAATGTAACATGGCCTTTACATGGAGCGTGGATTGGTGTTCTACGCGCTCGTCGCTGCCATTAAAGGAGGCCAACCGTGTAACAGGTTCGGTGCGCCCATGGCTTCTTTTCATAGCGGCAGCGAGTGGAGGGTATGCCGATCCACGCTCCACGCGCCGTAAAACATGACATTTACACGCAGCTTGAAAAAATGTTCTACGCGCCGACTGTCGTCACGAAGAGGCCAAAGAAACCGTTGGGACGCGCCCAATCCGTTATTATCGTAAATTAGCAATCCACGCGCAGTGTAACATGGGCTTAAAGATTAAATTACACCGTGCTAATGCTCCATGTAGCGGGTTTGGCGCATCTTAGCGGTTTCTTTGGCTTCTATTCACGGCGGCAGTGGGTGGATGGAATGCCGCTCCACGCTCTACGCGCCGTAAAACACGACATTTACAAGCAGCGTGGATCGATATTCAACGCGCCCACTGCCGCCATGAAGAGGTCAAAGAAACCGCTAGGACGCGCCGAATCCACTACATGTATCATAGATTAGTAATCCACGCGTAATGTAGCACAAGCTTAAATCTCATGTTACACCTTAGCGGGGTGGGCGCGTAGCAGACGTTTCTGTAGCTTCTTTTCATGGCGACAGCGAGTGAGTGGAATGCCGATCCACGCTCCACGCGTCGTATAACATGGCATTAACATGCAGCATGGATCGATATTCTACGGGCCCACTGCTGTCAAAAAGAGGTAAAAAAAAACCGTTAAGACGTGCCGAATCCGATCCGTCACACTAAGCGTAGATGAACAATCCACGCGCAATGTAACAGAGGCTTAAAGTTCACGTTACAACATGCTAATACTCCATGTAACGGAGGTTTGGCGCGTACTAGCGGTTTCTTTGGCTTCTTTTTAAGACGACGCGACGGTGAGAGAGTAGTGGAAAGCCGATTCACGCTCCACGCGCCGTGTAACATAGCCTTAACGGAGTCGGCGCGGGCTGGAGCGTAAACCTACGTCCTGACGCATTCTTTCTCGAGTATCATCGGTAAATGTTATAAATATATATGATGTAATAAACCGTATTCATAATCTCTGACCTTGTGTTATTATTTTCGGAGTAGATCTGATAACCACAGGCGTATTTTTTTTTTACATTGGTCGGTAAAGAACGCGCCAGGACGTTCTTTCACGCTACACACCAGGCTGACTCCATTACACAAAGCGTGGATCGGTATTCCACACGCTGCGCGTGGATTGACCCTCCACGCGCCGTGCAACATGGTATTGAGTTCCTAGTCAACAATTTATCAAAAGCAACTGTTAGCAGTAAATATTACTAGATGACGATATAGTGCTTATATCTTGATACATTATAAAAACTGAAGTGTATTTTGACACAATTTTTTGCTTCATTGACATGTGAATTTGATTTAAAACTTAAGGCTTTCAACAATATCCGTGTAACATCTGATGAATAGCAATTACTTAAAAGCAAAGTTTCGGCTGTAAATCAAGGAAAGAAAAAAGTAGAGTGTTACCGTGAATAGAAACTTTTATACAGTCCCACAGCGTCCTATCACTTTTCAAAAGTTTAGCGAGAAGTGAAATTTTAGCTTCTTCGCCGCTCCTGAAACTTCTCGATAACATATTTTCAAGATGTTTTCAATATGTACAGATATCATCTACCCTAATCACAACAAACTAGAATGATTTAAACTTTTAACAAGAAATTTCCAAGTACGTACTACTTAATATTGCGCTTAATGTCCAAGTAAAGTACGAAAAAGGACCAGATCATGTTTTGAAAGTAAGAATACATATTTTGACCGCAGCAATAAAGAGAACTGGAAATTTTGTAACCCTAAATATCCTTGAAACTTACTTGCTCCCAACTGATAATCCGTCAGGTAAGCAGTATCACTCAAAAATTTCAAAAAAAGGCGCACAAAATTGTCGACTATTTGTCGCGTTTGTTTTTTAAAAAAACAATCGCGTAAACAATTGTTGCTTTTTACTACCGCTGAACCTTGGCAAAGAAACAATTTTGTTACCATTAACATCCCTGAAAATACGGTTGAATAAAGAGCCAGAAAAAAAGTCCATTGCTGGGAATACAAACATGTATTCCTACATAAAAGCGTGATTTGATCTGTAAATGACCCAAAAGGTCAAAGTGAAGATCACATCAAGGATCAATAGTTGATTTCCCATTTGAAAATATAAAACATGTATGCAAAATAATGGGATTCGATCAAGCCATCCTTGTCATAAAAGAAACGAGTCACACTATATATACCAGTGGCGAGTTGGAAACCGAACATAGAAGCATTCCATAGTATTACATGCACTCAAGAACAGGAAATACCCTAAACCATCTTTTCGAATTAATAATAAAGTAATATAAATCCAAATCCAATTTAAAGCTTTTTGAGGTCTTTTTAAAAAAGTTCTAAGAATTCGTGACGGTTTTCAGAGAAGTAAGAGATATTTTCATCATCGTCATCATAAGCTCGTCAGTAGTAAGACTGGTTGGACACGCCCCTTCACTCTTTTCTATCCTGAGCTAATTTTCGCATTTTCCTAAAATTAGGACATCTCACGTCCTTAACTATTTGTGAACAATAATTAAATCTAAGTCTATCTCTACCCCTCTTAGCTCTTTGTGCTTCTCATATGTCTCTGACTAGACCTTCATCCATAGAGTCCTCTTCTAATATCCGTTCAGCGTCGCACTCCAAACATACACCTTTAACAACCTTTTTCGAATTTCGTGAGCATAGAAGTGACTTCTTTTTATTGAAGGCGACTCGACCCCGCGCTGTGCTCTGCTTTATATCCCTACTACTCCTTCCGTCCTGACTTATATGTCTTCCTAGTTATCTAAAATCAGCCACTTCTTCTAATTATTCGTCTTCTATCTTTATATTCGCTATTTCCTTACTCTTTCTTCCCTTGCATACCAGTATTGCTACTACTTTTATTCATTTTCATACAATACTGCTTTCATTTTATTTATATCTATATTCCACAGGTTCACCAAATTACGCGTTTTCACTAGTGGGACATTAAAAAGAAATACCGATAAAGAAATATGTAATTTCTATATTCGATGAACGTTTAGCCTTACTTGTAGGTATAGAGCATCCTTATATCTGGAGTCACAAGAAAAAAAACTGGTAATTTATATTACTCTCACGCACGAATATTTTGGAAAAAAGGATAAGAGAAAAAAATAGAACCATTTCTTTTCAAACACTCCGTAAGAAACCGCCGGTTGCGTTTCGACTCTCCGATTTGTTTTAATCCGAGACAAGAAGTGCTGCTGTCTAGACCGAACCGGAGAAAAATCAATTGATCATTGTGTACGAAAAGAAGAATGTAACGTATTTTTCATTCCAGAAAATAGCCAACAATTTAGTGCTTGGCACGTTTTCGTGGCAGTTGAAGTTTTATTGTTGTCGCTTCGCTGTTTGATAGCCAGCGCTGGCGTTTAATAATTCATTTTGAACTAGAAGAAACCTACTCCGTTGTTTTACGAAAAAAAGCAAACCGCTAGAGATTATGGGAAGAAAAATCGACCGTTTTTACTGCCAAAAAGAAACTCAAGAAAAGTATTTTTCCATCGGTTACGTCCGTCAATCTGTTGCACGACAGTACACTAATAATAACAAAGTCATCGACTTCATTACAATTTTATCCAATTCAAACATCAACTGTACCTACAAGTATAATATACATTTCAGAATCGGCGAATCTGATACGATTAACTCCCAAAAGCGTGACCTCACACGTGACTAAATAATGAAATTATTATTTTGGAAAGCGTTTTAGACAGAAGTTATATTCATTCAAAGGGTGAATCTTAAGGGTTGATCTTAAATGGGACCTAGGACCTTCGAGGTCGCTTACAGCGCAAGCTACTGCTTTTAATTTGGGGTGGATATTTTTGACCCCGGCAATGGAAAGAGATACCCTTCAAGTTTATCTTTTTATCTTAATGTTTCGAACTAGGGGCAATCAAATGTCTTTATTGAATCTGATTATTTCAGAAATGTCTTAGAAAAAGTTGTGTTTTTAATAGAGGCAATCAACTGACGAGTTTGACCTTGACCTTCAAGAATGTTTGAAAGTAAAATGACTTTTTTTAATGGGAACAGATACTTTCGATGACAGTAAGAAAACGGCGAAAAATTTTGTACTGTTCAAATAATTTTTCCATAGCTCAAAACTTACGTAGAAAATCAAGAATTATAAAAAAAACAAAGGTTGTCATTAATATCAATCTTAATGAAGCGCCTTTTAAAAATCGGAAGTACTGTCCATTTGAACTTGTAAGAATTGTGACCTTGAAGAAATCTGCGCGAAGATAGACAAAATACACACTAGGCGTGAGCAAGACAGAAATAGTTGGAACAAGCTTGAACGAGCAGAGCTCTCGATGGGCGGTCTTAGGAGATCGGCTAGAACTGTACAGTACTAGACGAAAATGTTTAGCAATTTCATAAAATAAAAATGTATTTAAATTAACAATAGAAAACAAAGCAAAAGTTTTATAGGTGTGTAGAGCGTTAAGTTAATTCACTTGTTATTATTTTTGGCTAAATATGCTTTTAAATAAAGCATATTCTTAAATTTTAACGAGGCAGTTTAAATAATTTTGCAAATGGTACTGTACACTTTTGTCTAGTTCTCGCTCTATGATCGGTGGAGAAATGAGCTCCGCAGAGAAATATGATTGAATTTGGAATTATACTACGGCGCATTCTAATAAAGAGAAGGGGCATATCTCCAACTTCTTGAAACGAACAGTAATTGCATGTTTACTTAAAAAAAAGTTAATTATTATTCTCTGTTATATATTCTTGCAGTATATTTAATTTACCGAAATTAGGACATCCTGTTGGTTAACTTCAATATAATAAATTTTATATCTCGCCTTTTGACAATGTGTCAAACATGAAAAACAAGCTGCCTTCTAAAAAAAGTTTAATAACTTCATTTTCGCCGAGAACTCTTCCTCGACGACAGACACAAATACGCACAAATCTTTTTTACAAAGGATTCATCAGTCCCCGAACTGAATTCAATAACTGTCGAGGGTACTGTCGCGGAACGTAAACCTTCCCTTTTCTTTATATGCCTTAGATTATCAGGAAAACTGAAATCTTGTTAAGAAAATATTTTCAAAAAGAAACTTGCAATGTTTAGAATTCACTCATTGTAACAATCCGTGTTACAGACTTGTGAAGTAATTGAGTAAATAAAATACTATTAATTTGTAAGTTTTCACCTGAACTACTCATTTTTGTATTTATTTAAATACAATTTTTCTGCTTTTATTTGATTTTGCAAATGCGTAGTATATTTACGTTTTATTTGAAATACTCTATGAAGTAAGAGAGTAAAAGTGGGCAGAGTTTTTATCTGTTTTTCTATATAATCCCTTAAACAATTGAAACATTTTTCGATGCTGGCTTTATAGAAATCACTAGGCGCGAAGTCTATACTATACGGTGGATGATAGTGATGGTTTTTATCCATGACAATGCACAACTACACTGTAGACTTTATTAACGTGACGACAGACCTTTTGATTCCAGATCTTGTACACACTGATTTTGTAATTAGCCTTTCCAACGTTTTCAAATTCAATACCGATTAGATACAGATATGAAAATGTATTGAATGTAACTCTAACTGTTACTGCTGGCCAAAAAATAAAAGGGCTGTCTGATAAGTTATCTGCGATTACCTGTAGTTAATGCCTAATTATTTAAATGTTAAATTTTACAGTTAACAATCAATTTATATAATTAATTTCTTTTATACTCAAAACACAGACAAGATATAGGCAATATAAAATTAAACAAATTGGCTGAGAAACAACCCTTACACTAAACCATTAATTCAAGTACAAGAGAAATCACTATTTCAAAAGAAATAAAACCTAACCCAACCTAACCTAACTAAACGTATTCAAAGATAACATAACCTAATTTCATCAAGTGTTCTAAAATACTTAAATTAATTAAATCTACGTACGTATAAATTCCTCTACTATCTTCAACTTAACTTTAGTATAATGAGTTCACCTCGGACGATTTTAACTAGTGGATTAAACTGAATAATTAGTTAATTAGTAAACCTCTTCCATTACACTGTATCTCACGTTGTATTTATACACCTGCATGGAATTTGCACAATTCTCGCAGTCGTGATAAACTGGTGTGAATAAGATATCTGTGCATTAATTATCGAAAGTAAAGTGAGTTATCGCGGATTGTGTTAATTTATCTATTTCTCGTATAAATACCATTACAACCAGTAAGTACATACCACGTCATTTACACACAAAACAGAAATACCGACTCTTTTGTGTTCAGGGATTCTCTATCGGTATACATGGAATCAGGAAGTCGACTGATATTGATTCTTACCTGTAAAGAAATAAATAAAAGTGTTATTAAAATTATTATTTGAAATGGTTTAAAGAAATGCTTAATTCTTAACTAAAAATATGTAATAAACTAATTTATTACCAGAGTCTGTGTAAATGTAAATGGTGCAATCTTTCCACTTACATTTTACTTTTGGTTATAACATGTCATTAGAATGTAACTATATGCAACTAACTATACACCCGAATATAGACACTTAAACCCATCCAATTTTTTCCCATTGTTTTATATCAATTAGAACACGTCATAATTGGCGACTTTAAGCATAATTCAGTATTTTAACTAAGCATTTTATGACTGCAGGACAAAAATGCTATTTAGGATAACAAATAAAAAGTTCCACAGTCCTTACGGAATTTTTGCTCAAAATTCGAGAATTTTGGAAAACCTGGAAATTTTTTTATCGGATTTACGATAAAAGTTTGCGGCATGAGGTTAGCACACCAAAATTACATTTTTCTTTACTTTATTTCTATTAAAATTGTATGACTATCAGCGCGCATCTTCTAGAACTACAGAACTATCGCTACAAAGTAACTTAAAAAATTAAAATTTATGAATTAGGAATGTCAATAAATTCCTAGTGATCAATTTTGATTGGTTTATAATTATAATTTTTAATAATTATTAATTAACATGGCTATATAATTGCATACCCTTTTTTAGAAAAAAACAAATTATACGTGAAAGTACCCAAAAATTTCTTTATGTATTTTAATACCATCAAGATTAGCATTTGCTGAAACCGACAATAATAAAATTGGCTTACGATTTTCAATCTTTTTCTTTTTAAAACAAACGAAACCTTTTAAGTTAAAACGATTCTTTAGAGTGCTATAATAAAGACCCTTTTTTCACTCACGAAGGATTTATGTGCTACGCCGTGGAAAACTGCGTCAAATCGGGGCGACTTTAAAATTCTGAGTCACGACCGGTTTTGCAATTCTTATATTCAGATGCATTACGGTTGACTTGGTTCGCAAAAACTTTTTATTTCACAGACACGGCTTTTCGCGACCCCAGCATTAAGAAGTTTTCACAACCAGATTACCAACAGGATAATTGTAATTCACGTGTTAATTATTAATTAAGTTGACTTTTTAAAGCTGCTTATCAAAAGAAGTGTTTAAAAACTTTCTGCAAGGTTGAAAAAGAATTAGATACCTACGTCATAATTTCTGTAAAGGGTACAACATTCATTCGTTTTAACACATTGTTACATCTTTTACATTTTGATGAAGTGAATTTAAAAGACCAGAATAAATTTTTGGTGACTAATTTATCGAAACAATTTGACATTGATCACGGTTTCGATCTTATTTGATCTCTTCTGCTTTGTCTAACATTTGAAATACATCAAGTAGCAGCAAATAACAACAGACAGCGATCCACTGCCGTAACTCGATATTATACAAAACGAATTTACGTTTTAAAAACCAGGAAAACGTTACGTTAAC
This sequence comes from Agrilus planipennis, assembly GCF_000699045.2. NCBI lineage: Eukaryota > Metazoa > Arthropoda > Insecta > Coleoptera > Buprestidae > Agrilus > Agrilus planipennis. The sequence goes on from NW_020438946.1 coordinate 1,376,255, forward strand.
TAAAACCTTCGAACACAGATAGAACGATTACATTGCAAAACACTTTCATTTCGCCAGGCAGTAGAAGAAATAATCATTTTGAAGTATGGAGCACCTTCAATAGCCATAAGAAACGGTCCTGAGTGATTTATGTCCACCCCTAGTTGTCGCCATTCGCCACGCGTGGTTGTAAAACACTGGTGGTAGTTACTTTTGTTCAATTTTAAGGACATAGGGTACCTTTTATCCAGAAAACAAATACGGTTCCCGAAGGATACAAAAATTAGTTTTATACGATCCTCAACGAACTTTGACACGCATATGGGACATCAACGCGAGCGAAGCCGCGGGTAAAACCTAATTTTCTATAAATTTATGATGGTATATAGTCAAGTAAAACATTCAAAGCTTTCCTAAATTTACCACTAGATTAGTCCAGTTAGTGTAATATATTGTAGCGAGCACGAGTGTGTTTGTGTGCGATCGGGTACACGTGCGTGTGAACGGCTTATCGATTCGCCGACTAGCATTGTATTAGTATTTGTAAATGTGTGTGTCGTACCTGCGTTCTGGGAAAGCAGTTAAACAGTTTAAAGAGGAAAGAAACTATCCGGATGTTTCGAGAAGGCTCCCGAAAGTAAATAAAAGAGTATTTAAAGGGACGATCGCCGAAATAAGGAGAAATAAATTGACCGTTGCAGACGTGAATCAAGAAATAAATTGACAGTGATAGCGGTGAAATAAATAGCGCAGTGAATAGTGAAATATCAACAGTAGTGTAAATAAATACAATAATTCATAACTTAAGTTTAGTAATAATTTAATAGTGTTTTTAAGTTGTTTAATAATTAGTGTAAATAAATAGTTTTGTCGTTATCAGTCTTAGAAGTTAATTATGTTAAACCCACGAACATTATAATAAGTATGTACTTTGTATGAGCTTCAAAATTTTCTTGACAGATTGGTGCAATTGAATCTGTATAATACGACGGGAAACCCATTTACAATGGTATTTCATCAAGGCAAGACGATAAACAACTGAAATCATTAATAACGAATACTATTCATACTTGTTGATACATCAATTCGCCAACAATTCAATCCAAACATTAATTTTATGCCCTGCAATTGCGTATTAGAATAACATGCAACTACCGATGCAGATATGCATATGAATATTTACAGCTATTTGCATATCTGTGACTTACGTTAATTCTGCACTATTGATAACCGTCAATGGCCATTACTGGCAACAAACTATTTGAATTCATTGCATCCATTATTCAATTTTAATATCATCGTTGAAGGAACGTTTTCCAATTTAAGGTCAGTTTAAGCGTAAATCCGCCCTTCTATACACATACTGATTAAAATATACAGCAGTTAATTACAAAAGTGTTTTTTTTTTTTTTTGATCTCTTTAAAGAGGAAGTCATCAGAATATTTAAAGATATTCAAAAATATATTATTTTACTTAATGATTACGTATAACAGGACATCTCTGTTTGGTTTTTTATTTGGTCATAGTGTATTGAAGTCATTGAAAGATGATGCGAGAGGTGGAGGTCATAGGTAGGAAAAGCTCACCCGACAAAGGAGGTCCGGGAACAAAAAAACAAAACATCTATTTATAAGATTACTCTACAATCCTAGGGGGAGAAGAGGGGACAGGAAAAGCTAACCCAAATGGGAGGAAATGAAGGACGCTGCCATTTTTGAGAAATAAAAAAAATCAATTTTTGACCTTATTCCATAAATTAATAAGGTCAGGGAATCTTTTCCCCGTTATAACCTGATCTGCACAACAATAAATGAAACAATTCTTTTTTATTTAACTTTTTCCAGGGGGAGCTCTTTTTCTACCTTTTTCCCCCTTCCCTTTCCCACCCAGTATCACCTGTCATGCCGCAGGATACTAAAATTAGAACATATTAATAAAGCAAAATTTTTATGAAAAAACATCAAAAGTTGTTTCTTTAGGGTTCCGTACGTCCGAATGAAAAACGGACGAATCTACTAAACCGATTAAGTTGAAATTTAGTACACATATGAATTTCTATGACCCAAACACGGACACATAACGTTAAATAAATAATTCTGAATATGGGGGTCATTTTTGAGGGGCCAATACGATATAAAAAAAAAATTTGCAAACTGTACAGTGTGACATATCAAATGAAAGGGCTTATTGTAAGGGTCCCAAATATGGATTTTTTAAAAATTTTAAAATAGTTTTAAAACTATTTAAGAAAATAAATGAAAATTAACCATTCGCTTCCGCCCCTATTTTGGAATAACATTACTGAATCTAAAATTTTGAAAAAAAATACAAAAAGTAGTTCTTTACTTATACATTACAGGAAAATTAATAAGAAGTCCATGGTCTGAACATAACGTGGTAAATCTTTCAACAAAAAATGTATGGGAGAACATGTTTTTTTTTAACCTCAATGTTAAGTTGGTTCTTGAGTTAGGATTCCGTATGTTTGAAAGAAAAACGGAACCCTTATAGGATCACTTGTGTGTCTATCGGTCCGTTTTTTTGCTTTCTAACTTCTCAGTCGTATTGAAGTTATCTTAACGGGTTCGAAACTCAAAATGGCAGTTTTCAACAGATACATGTTGTAACTTAAAGGTCACATTAGCATTGCAACATAATTTGAATCGTTGAACTGCCTATCGAGCGTATTAGTAACAATATGAACTGAAAAAAATTGTTTTAACACGATAAGACTGCAAAAAGTTGATTTTAATATTCATTTATTTGATATTTTATACTGGAAAGTTGGCCGAGTGGATGTCAGGGATTGTTTTTTCTTTTTCATTTTGGCATCTCGCTCTAATCCGGGTGCATTGCCCTGAGACTAAGCTTCCACTGTACGACAACAGTAGTAACTTTAGCTTTTAGTAAATTCCTCTAAATTAGAGTTAGCCCAAATTTTACTATTCCGTTTTGCACGGAAATAAAAAGTTTAGTTTACCACTATATGGAGTAACCATTATAATCATAATCAGAGAGTGCTTAGTTGCGATTTCAACTGTGAGAGACTATAAATCTAAAAGTTTAACTTCAGCACGAGTAAAACGCGCTAGGAAAAATAAAAAATGCAACCGCTGGTTGTTCATTCTTCCAGTTTGCATAATTAAAGTTGTCTGGAAACTGTAACAATTGTACACACTCCATGCTAGATGAACTCTCTTGTCTTCGAAAAGATAAGCGTTTTTGAAACGAAAAGTTTTAATTGAGAACGCTGCCTGCACTTTCCAATAAAAAAAAAGAACACTTGATTAAAAAAGGTAACATCACGTCTTACTGAATCAACTGTTCTCTGAATGCATTAGAAGGTATTTGCTGAGAGACCATAACGAATAACGGAGTAATTAATTAAAAACTTCTCATTTAACCTTTTAAGAAAACAATAATATGTCAACGAAGTGCTGTACATATGAACAAGACACAACGATATAATATATAAAGATATTTTACATGTCGGCGTTTTTTGCAGACGATCATAAATCAGTTTTATGTGCAATGAACTGATGTATGCGTGGGCGGTTTACTAGCTTTACCAATAAACTAAAAGCGTATTGACAAAATAGTATTGTATGAAAATAAACAAAAGTAAAACAAAAATACTCGAAAAAGTAGAGAAAGAGCGAATATAAAGGTAGGAGACGGGTGTGAAAAATGGACGGTGGGCGCGGCGGAAAAGAAAAGGTTAGAAGCGTTCGAAATGTGGTGTTTTAGGGAAATGCGAAGATTAGCTCAGAATCCCGACTGAAAATTAATTCAGAGGACCCGGATTATGATCAGATGCGAATCACATTTTCCGTAATAATCAGAGTACAGTACACTATCCGTTGATCCACCCATCTGATCAGTTTCTGATCAGAGTACAGTACTCTATCCGTTGATCCATCGATCTAATCAGTTTCTGATCAGAGTACAGTACTCCATTCCTTGATCTGGTCATCAGATCAGAAATTGATCAGCGCACAGTACTCTATCTATTGATCCAACCATCTGATCAGAAACTGATCATAGTAGAGTATCCTATCCCTTAATCCAGTCATCTGACCAATTTCTTATCACAATCTAATGCTACAAATTCTATTACGATTTCGATACAATCTTTAAATCAAGATTGTATCCGATGTTCTGAACTGAATCATAATACAGAACTTTATTTTTTACCTAATTTAATCACGTTCAAAAATAATGAATTATATGATGCCGTTGGTAGAATCATAAATAATGCCAAAATTGGAATAAAGAAAATAAAAATAATAAATAGTTATTAAACTTACTGTTTGGAACATATTTAAAGTGTACTTGAGTTCATTAATAAAATTAAGGTAAATAGGTAATATTGATTTAATTATTTTTTGCCAAATTAATAAAAAGAAAAAACTAATCCTGATCCTTTAAACGGATCCGATATGGATCTTTTGGCTGGATCGGGAATGGATCTGTTGAATGGGTTCAGTATGGATTTTTAAAACGGATCCGTCATGGATGTTTGAAACGGATCCGTCATGGATTTTAGAAACGGATCCGTCATGAATCTTAGAAACAGATCCGACATGGATTTTTCAAATGGATCCTATGTTGATCATATATGGCGTGACGATTTTCCATCATACCCGGATCAGAAAGCCTGATTTATTTCTGATCAATCTTCAGGCAATTCTGATCCGCATCGGATCCAATCCACTAACTAATTTCCAGTCGGGATAGGAAGGAACGAGACTGACGACCTTATGATGATGAGAAAATACTATCCAAAATTATTTTTAAAGCAATAGACTAATGTAACCATATATTTTCCATGCGTTTATATTTAATAATGTATCTGATAGATTTTTTAACCTTTGGACGAAGAGTTCCATCAGCCGCCACTGCTCTACACACATTCATTGCACTGGAGTAATTTATTCTATAAAACTGATGCATTTGCTTGATTAATACCTTTTCAATTAAAATGATAAAAAATAATCCGAGATATTTGTTGTTCATCGCTGTTATTTTATTTTGTAGTGTCAGTGCCAATTTTCGATAATGGCTTTTGTCTTTTCGATTTAATTTCATAAATGGAATTGTTGAGGTAGATGGCTGAAATAAATTCTTCACCTGCTCCTGTTGGCATGTGGGCTCTGTACCAAATGCGAGTTACAATTGTATTAATTCACCTGCCCAGATAAAGTGATAAACTGATCATCAAACAGAACAGGACGGCTCCTGATAAATGAATTGAAATTTGCGGCAGGTGCTTTTGATATTTTCATTCGCAACAGATAAAAATAATAGTCGAACAAAAGTAGATTAAACTGGTACGTTAAAGTACTGCACCACTAAAAATTATTAAAAATATCTACACACCTTCATACGTATTTCGAATTCGCTGTTAAAGTAGTTAACTTTACATAATTTTCTAATAACATGCAAAATTTCACAAAACGTTGACGAGTTTCTGAGGATGATATTCTTAAGGGTATTATTTATTCCTTTTAAGAAAATCAGGACAATTTGCAATCCGAAGTCGGACCTGACATGAATTGGCAACGTAGATGTGTACCAAAGGGCGAACTGCGATAAAAACCCTGCAGCTTCTTCAATGGAGAATGTAAGCAGTGCCGGTTATCGAACGTCTAAGAAAAACAAACAATTTACTACTACACGTAATGTCTAGACGTCGTCTGAATAGCGAATCTCCCCAACAAACATTTATTGAAAACCGTTATGGAAACAGCAAAGAATACAGTGGCTATTGTGGGGCATGAAGGAACATTTGTCTATAAACAACCCCTTACGAAACGAATTAGGCTCTGCAGCATTTTTCTATCGAAATTACTGACATAAATCCACTCGCGGCTGAAAATAAGTTTTAAGCAAAGCTTGCACTCGCTGCAAATGATAAGAATGCAGCAACAGTTTCTTTAAAATTTGCCACATTTGAGGGTTATCTTTTGCGAAATTAAGGATAAGTATCATGTTACATCATTGTAACAATAATTGTCCTACAGTGGCACACTGACTTACACCAATGTCTGATGTTGTATTGTTCATTTGCACTGAATAAACTAAAGTTAATAAATTAATCTAACAAATAACAAGCATTAGGTACATGAGCAGAAAAGTATAAAGAAATACAACACCGGCTGATTGAATGCAGCGTTGCATTGTCGTATTTCTTTACCAGGGCCTGAATTACATTCAAATACGTACTTTCAACTACATTTTTCGGTGAATTTTTAATTTTGTTGCTTTACTGTGCCCTTTCGCACTTGTTTCAGTTACACTCTGTATATAATTGAGGTTTGTGGGAAGAAATGTGGTTAACAGAATATAAAATGTGTTTCGTCGAAATGACGCCATAATGTTTTTATTCCACCTGAGGCGTAAATTAAGAGGGTAAATATTTGTCTTGCTCGCTTTTTCATATTAGCATTCGAATTTGTTTACAGAATTTCTCTATCACCTCCGTTTTCTAAGATATTCATGCTCACACATACACAAAATTGCATTTTTTCATTGTTTAGTTCGAATATCTTCATAAAATGATAACCAACTTTTGTTGACCGATTTAGATGTAGAACATTGAGTTACACAGAAAATGATAGTTCAGGATCCCTAACTAAATATGTAACTAATAATAATACTAATATTAAACCTAATAAATGTAAACGTCAGAAACACTATTGTAATGTTCGTGGGTTTAACAAAATTAACTTCTAAGACTGATAACGACAAAAATTATTTATTTACATTAATCACTAAAGAATTTAAAAAACACTATTAAATTGTTACTAACTTAGGTTATGAATTATTCTATTTATTTGCACTACTGTTGATGTATCGCTATTCACTGCGCTATTTATTTCACTTCTATCACTGTCAATTTATTTCTTCTTTCTCTCGGCGATCGTCTCTTCCTTTAAATGCTCTTTTGTTTACTTTCGAGAACCTTCTGGAAACACCCGGATAGTTAATTTTTTTCTTTGAACTGTTTAACTGCTTTCCCAGAACGCAGGTACGACACACACATTTACAAATACGGCGCACATGAAGAAAGGCGCCCGCGGCTAGTCGGCGAATCGATAAGCCGTTCACGCACACGTGTGCCCGATCGCACACAAACACACTCGTGCTCGCTACACTATTACACACTCCTATGCAATGCTTTATGATTATAAAATATAACGAACCATAATAAAATTGATCCCGGATTTCCAGAACGATGATCAGCTTTCTTCAACTACGAGTGGATATTGAGAAATATGATACATAATGCTTTTCCTTTTCTGATATTTTTGCGCAGGATAAGGGTCAAATCGGTAAATTTCGCGGTTATGGGAGACATTGACGGTTAGATATGCAGTTACCTTCAAATAGAAATCGATAGATACAAGTTTTCCAAACGTAAAAGCAAGCAAAGAGGCCCTTCGAGCTATTCTATTACTTTCAGCCCTTTTGGAATTGGACTAGAACTGACTGTAATTTTTCTTCGGCGGCGAAAACGTGGATTACGACAATGGAGTACATTTCGGTTATGTTTCTTTTCCTACATTTATCAGACTCTGGCTTCTTAAAAGTCAGATACCAAGAAGTAGAACGTCTAGACGATGCTTCATCCACCATGAAATTCGTTCTTTGTGGACGAGCGCAATAAGCATATATTGCGATAAAAATATGTTCATTCTATACTTTCTTCGTAACAACTTTTTTTTTTAGTTTTACTTACTTAGTGGATAACGGAAAGGAATGAAAATTATGAGGAGAATGTACCGATCGGTTTCAAAATTAAGTAGGAAAATTTACAGTAAATGCAGTACTTAAACAGTAAAAGAAAATCTCAGAATTTTACATTCCAGGGGTTTTTAAAATTAATAAAGCACATTTTATACTACATTTTAACAAAATTAGTATGAGTTGACACCCATTTTGTGAAAATTAACCAAAATTGGTAATCTACACTAATATTATAAAGAGGTAATATACTACAAAGATTGGATGTGTGGATGTAGGCGGTAATCCCCAAAATTACTCAACCGACTTCAAAAATTCTTTCACCAATATTTAGAATGGATCTTCAGATTGGGATACCTATAGGCTGTATATTATTCCTTTAAAATAAAAGCGCTTTTCGAGAAGACCAATTTTTATTTCATTACATTCTCAATTATTATTCACTTATTAATTTATTCACTGGAGATACAGGGTATACCTTGGATTACATGTTGTACTACTGATCGTGGTCAAATCTGTAGAAAAGTAGCCAATTTTTTTCATTAATGATGCATGAAAATGATTTTTCCTAAACAAAAGTCGAATTTCCTATCCATGCGAATTTTTCTTAAATTCTGTACAAGAAATATTATCATCATTGTCATCATCAACAGATTTTCACGATTCTTACCAAATATTGCGATACAGTGGAATTCGTTTATTATGACTCCGCCTCTATTGATCAACCGCTTAATATGAATAAGTAATTGCAGCGTTAAGTTTGGTTTTCATATTAAATTCTGTATAGGAAAGTTTGGATATAATGACTTCGTTTAAAATGACATACCGTTTATTATGACTGATTCTAAAGAAATGATATCCGGCTATAGTGATCCAAATGATTAAATTAAAATTGATATTATAATTCATGCTATGTTTGGTATGACGTCCGCTTAGTATGACGTGTTTGCCATTTCCCTTCGTAGTCATTATAAGCGGATTCTACTGTAATATGAAATCGAATTCTAGAACTGCTTCTTGTGAATTTCGTTAAAATCTTTAAAGTTGCATTAGAGGAATCACTAGACATACGCGTTTTAATATTTAACAATTTTAATTCCTCGATAATATTTAAGTAAGAAAAGATGATCATCGTTAATAGTTTTAAAGTTACGATGTTTTCGCTTTTACATTAGTAAAGGTGCCAATAATTATTGGCAAAACGGTGCTACCGTTAGATGACTTCGATTCGCTAGAAATTCGAGAATCGTTTTGAAAAGTAAGAAATGAACCGTTTAATCGTCTCGGGTGTCACGATGGACGACAGGCTAACCGTGTTAGATTTCAAAGAATAACGAACGTTACGTTGTTGCCAGAGGTGCTCCGACCAAAGCGAAATAGAACGTGAAAATAAAATACTGGAAAATAAGTAGAGTAGATACAAAAGTAGAATTCAAGTTTTGCACCAATGTACATATGTAAGTGTGTGCGTGTACGTGTACGAGATACACGTGAACTTTAAAGGTCGTGACATGAACGAAGTTAAGAGTAAAATTTTATTTGTGAAACGCCTTTTATTTCTTGGATTTATTTCAATGGACGATTTCGCGGTCGATGACTTCAGGATATTAAATCGTATTTGTTGTAATAAAAGCGAAAGCTGCTCCAAGAATTTTGGAAAACAATTATTAAACACCGTAAAATACGGTAGAGATTGAGCAAATTTTACTAAAAATCATGTCAAAAATCCCATGATAAGCATTTTAAATGCTTTAAACTTACACGATACTCTAGAAATAGCTAGCTAGCGAAAAATCTTTACTAAAACGTATGCATTCTTACGGTTTTAGAAATATACGCATGAGCCATATGACCAATCGCCCCGCACTCTTTCTTAATGATCTTAGAACGCCGAGACTTTTAATTTGATGTACAGGTAAGACAAAATGTAAAGGTGTATGTTTGGAGCACGGCGCTGTACGGGTGCGAAACATGGACGGTGAACGCGGCGGAAAAAGAAAGGGTTAGAAGCGTTCAAAATGTGGTGTCATAGGCGAATGATGAGGATACCGTGGATAGAGAATGTTAGAAATTAAGAGATATTAGAAAGAATAGGAGAACAGAGGACTATATGGAAGTCAATACGAAATAGGCGAGTTAGGTTAGTAGGACACCTTCTCAACATGAAGGTATAGTCAGAGACATATTAGAGACAGAAACGGAAGTTAGGAGGGGTAAAGGTAGACCTAGATTAGATTACTGTTCGCAAATAGTTAAGGATATGGGTTGTACTAGCTTTATGCGAAGATTAGCGCAAGATAGGAAAGAATAGAGATGGGTGTCCAACCAGTCTGAGGACTGACAACCTTATGATGCTCACCGAACATAGTAATTAAATATTTCCGTGTTAGCATGCTTTTCTGAAAACTGTCTTTACATTGCATTTATAACACTTATATTGCTATACCATTTATGTGAAAAGATGACTGAAGATATTTGTACAAATTTTTCTACACAATGTCCTATTTTTGAAAATCTGATGACCTTCCTTACTGATAGCATGTAACACGTAGAATTTTCCTGCGTTGGGTTCTTAAACCGCCGCTCGTGAATTCACATTATGGCATACTGTAGTGTATGGTGTATATGAACTCATGGACTGTTGCAATGGGTGTATTTTGAAATAACACCGAAATAAATCTCTTAGTAGGTAGACTTGCAAAATTATGGATTTTCCCACAATTTTCATGCCATTATAATGTGATGTCCTTGTTGATAGTTGTTAAGACAAATGATCACATGTAGCTACATCATAATCACTCTCTACAAGAATGTCCTTGATGAGCTTTTAAATACTGTTATTTGCCTTTTTTTATACATAAGGTACCATCTGTTAACTACGAACTCTATGAAATTATACCTTAGGTTGTGCTAGAATTGTTTTGCCTTTTAAAAACAGAATAACTACCAAACAAGCTATTTATTTATTACCTATATACAAAAAATTTAGGGTAGAAATACTTTTGATGGTAGTAAACACCACTAGGTTAGAAATGAAGAGGTATTAGAAAGAATGGGAGGATTCTATGGAAGTCAATGCTGCCTTCACACGCATAATAAGAAATAGGCGAGATCGGTTAGTAGGAGACCTCCTCAGGCATAAAGGACTAGTCAGAGACATATTAGAAGCAGAAACAGGAGTTAAGAGGAGTGGAGGTAAACCTAGATTGGATTATTGTTCACAAATAGTTAACGATGCGAAGACTAGCTCAAGATAGGAAAGAGTGGAGGTGTGTGTCGAACCAGTCACATGACTGACGACCATATGATGATGAACGAAGCTAAAAGATTGATATTCAGAATTTGATGAATAGAAAAGCTCAAAGAAAAAGTCTACAATTAATATCAAACTTATGATGAAGTTCAGGATAAAACTTGTTTCTTGTGTAAGATTTGTATTTCCTGGAGCCCCTTTTTCTCACGAACACATTTTTCTTCAACCTAGTCACTCCACTGATTTTTACACAAACTGCGATGGGAACTAAACATCCTGGAAATGGCTAAACCGATTCTTATAAATCAGGGCAAAGAACTTTGACAGATACAAGCTTTACAACTTACGAAAATCGCATTGAAGTCTGTACATCTGTTTTGTAGTTACGATGCTAGATAGAACCAGACAGTATTCTCATCTAGTCTGAAAGGATTAGGAAACTGTGTAACCTTACAAAAGTACAGTTTCTATCACGAATGTCCAGGACTATATATTTCTAAGGATCCGTATGACAAAAGGAAAAAATTGTCTGTCCATCTATCACAGCTAATTTTCTTAGAAACCATGCGATTTACAAACTTGAAGACTACCGTTGTAACTAACTCATCATGCTGGTTGAATATTTTGCAGTAGTTGACACTGTAACGTATTCATATCTAAGAAGGATTTAAAGGTAGGAATATTTTTTTAATTTGCAACATCATAATGCTCGGATATATAGAATTAATTTCTTGAGACGAAAATGTGTAACAGGAAGTAAGGAGGATGCAACGCGCTATTCAATCCCCACTGTCTACAGTTGACGCTTGAAGAAGTGTCTAATGTCGAGCTAGCAGTCTCACACCACGGATTCGTTAAACGGTTCGCATGAAAATTTAGTGCTTTTTTAGGGCTAATTTAGTATTCTAATTAACATTTTAGTGTTCAATTCCTGATATGAAAATTAGTGCTAGTTCTAAGTGAAGATCCAAGCGGCACATTTATGTCAAAATTTCTTAGTAAACGAATTTGTTTCCTAAAGTAAGCACGCTATAGTGTTTCTATAAGAACTTTTGCCAATTACTTCCGGTGTATCGTTATATTATACTTTCTTACTTCGCACATCCGGCTAGACCGAAAAATGCTTAAAATAAATTAACAAGTTTGAAAAATATTGCTGCTAATAATATGATTTCTTACCATTGCAAACAAAGGTTTCTGGTTGTCACCAACTTGTTTTTCATTGTATAAAGGTGTACATAATTCCAGCGAGACGGTACTACGTTCTCGAAGGAATATTCTCCTTCCACTTTAGTACATTTTGGCATACGAATAGTACGACAATGAAAATAATGATAAATTTGTTTGCAATGTCAAGAATATTTTTCAAATTTACTGATTTATTTGAAGCCCTTTTCGGTGTAGGTATGACAGGCTGGATGTTCAAGGGAAGAAAGAATAACTTTATAACATATCGGATGTAATTACGCAAGCCGTCTTCCCACGGATGTGAATGGTCATGGGATTTTTAATTAACTATACTTTGCATGAAGAGATAATTAAGTACAAGCTTTATAAACTTTTATCCTTAATAACGTACCAAATCCTTGATGCGCAAATCAAACCAATAATTAATAGAGCTATTCATCCCAATAAGTTGAGAACTTTTAATTGCACTCAACTTTAACTAACCGCTAAATTAATTTTTTATTGATTTGGAACCGCTTTTATTAAAAACATCGCAACCTCTCCCAGCAAAGACAGAATGAATATGTGTTGATCTCATGACCCGTTCTCCTGTAAATGTCAGTAATGGCCCACGAACGCTCCTTCTGAGCGACAGAATTTTCCTCTTCGGTGCACTTAAGACCAAAGTCCATTCAACTAGGTACTATTCCTGTATTCAATTGCTTTCTCGACCAGGAAGTTCTCCTTTCAGCGAAAATGGGTTTATAAAGGACAGTTCGTGTGGAATCGGGTCCAATTTCTGCAAATGTCCACTTAATGCTTTTGCGCGCTTCCAATGATGACCACTGATGGCCGTTGCGAGCCATGCTGACAAAACTTTACGACAACTTACGTACACACATGTATGTAAGTGCTATGTGTATGTATGTATGTAAGTTTGTAAGTTACCTAAATATTCCTACCTACAAACGTATTCAAGTAAGAGAGAATGTGCGGGAGTAAATGTAGAGAAAGAAAGAAACGTGGAAGGTTAATGACCCATGGCAGGTACAGTTACATGACCAACTATGACAATAACTAACCCATTCACCTCTACACGATTGACCTCCTTACTCACTTTAATCCGTACGCGAAGTCGTCGGCTGTTACGTTATTAGCCAACTTGATACCAATATTTGTACCATTTGGATTTCTAAACCAATCGGTTTTTGAACAACTGCACTATAACAAGATGATACAAGTAACTAAGTATTCAAAAACTAGTATCAGTTCTCAAGAAAACAATTTAAACACTTAATGAATTTGTACATAATAATGGTACCCTAGTCTAACTTTTTCGTGGAACCGAACCACAAAAGGGTTGCTTCAATAGTATGGTTTAAAGCAAGAAACTTTCAATGAACTGTTTGCATTCAGAATGATAATTATGTGAAATAATTATTTGCTCCAAAACCAACCCAAAATTTCTCAAAATAAGAGAGCGGTATAGCCTGGTCTAGACTAGAGGTGGCCAATCCGTGGTCCAATTATTGGCATCAAGGAAGTCAAATTCAGAATGGAAGGAGTACTAAAGGTATAAAAGAAAGGATAGCGCTGGGATACACAATTGTATGTTTGAAGTACGGCTCTGTACGGGTGTAAAACGTGGACCATGGGCACGGTGGGAAGAAAAGTTTAGAAGCGTTAGAAGTATGGTGTTACAGGAAACTGATGAGGATACCGTCAAGAGAGATGGTTAGAAATGGGAAGGCATTAAAAGGAATAGGAAAACAAAGGACTCTTTGGAAGTAAATAATAAATAGTTGGTAGGACACCCTCTCAGACATAAGGGATTGATTAGAGACATATTACAAGCAAAAATAGGAGTCAAGAAGAGTAGAGTAGTAGCCCTAGATTAGATTACTGTTCACAAATAATTACGGATATGGGATTATAAGTGTCTTTTAGCCGCAATATTGGATGGTATCAGGATAACGGCTTTACCTCGGTGTACTTTGATCCATGAACTGAATGTTCTGGCCCATTCCCTGACGTCCTGGGCTGCCCAGAATATTTACTTAACCATATAATCACACATTTACAATTTGAAACGGCATTAAACATCAGTTAATATTAGTCCCTCTTAGTCTAAATAAAAATAGGCGGCTACGTCTCTGAATATAACTACAATCAACGTACAAACTAATATGCGAAACTTTTCATGTAAAGAAAAAAATTGGGAATGTCCAAATTAAAGATGGGTACAGTTTGGACCCGGCACTTTTTTTGGGGATCCAGCTGGGTACTGGATAATGTCGCCAGGTACCCGGCAGTGCAAAGCAAAAAAACCAACTCCAATAATAATAATTAAAGTTATAACAAATTAACTACCTAATAAAAGTTGGTACCTAAGATTGTACTTAGATAAAAGTCGTTAGCCCTAGTTTGTATTATTTACTCTATACTAAATTATTCGTTATTAATAGCAGGTGCAATTTAATTTTACCCATTTGTAAGTATAAATGTCTAGGACAACAAAATGTAAATAAAGAAATACTCTTGAATGGCATCTAAAAGGGAAGAGAAAGAGAGAGGTTATAGAACTTTCAAAACCGAATTCTGACAGGGCAATATCCTTTCTGCTATGGTTCCTAATCGGTTTATATATGTATAATATGCATCATTCATTGTCTGACGAAATCATAAACGTAAAAGATAAATTAGAAAGCCATGAGTGCAACAACATTAAATACATATACTTTATGTAAGGATATTGGACAATGTCTTTTTTCTTAATATATTTCCAAATGGTTCTTACACAATATCGAATTCTTTACCTTTTAAGGGAAGGATCACAATAGTCACAGTAAGTAGATATACAATACACCTAAATATGTTATATTAATTTTATAATACATGCTTACATATACAGGCTGACCCAAAAAGTACGCAACATTCTCATTGTGGTCAAACTGTAAGTTTAATCGAAAATTTTTTGCAACAAAACGTGTTTCCTATTTTAATACAAATCTACTGTTTTATTCAAATTTGATTTCCTATGCAGAGTGTTCAAAAATAGTAAAAATAAGGTTTTATTTAAATGGCAGTCATGTGAAATAATTTGACATTCTGAACAACTTTTCCTATAACTTTTTTCGATTGGACCCACATTTCACATGGCTGTCATTTAAATAAAACCTTATTTTTCTATTTTTGATCACTCGATATAGGTAATCAAATGTGGATAAGACAGTAGATCTGTATTAAAACAGGAAACACGTTTTGTCGAAAAAAAATTTTCGATTAAACTTACAGTTTGGTCGCAATGAGATTATTGTGTACGTTTTGGTCCAGCCTGTATCTGTAAGCAGATATTATAAAATTAATATAATATATTTAGGTGTATCTATTTACTGTGACTATTGTGATCTTTCCCTTATATTAAAATAAGTAACAAGTTCTGTTTTAGACCACCCTATTCGATTTTTACAACTATTACATGAACATATTAAGATTATAAGATCATTTAAATTACTGGGAATTAATTGGTAGTCTAATTATTCCCGTATGTTTAATACCAAAAAGAACTGATTATTTGTCCTGACCTAAACTCAATTATTGACCCCTTCATCCTGTTCAGTAGGCTTTACACCTCCCCCCCATCCCATTCCACGAATTAGAGCTTGCATTGTAAATGTTCATAAAAGAAAGACTTTTTTAAGTTCCAATAATCTTTTTTTAACAATAATCGTTATTTTGTATTATAAGTATTGTTGAGTGAACCAAAGATTATAAAATTTAACCAATTTTTAGAAAATTTTATTAGCAGTTTCGAATAATGCTTTCAATAAAATTTTTATTAATTAACTAGCTTCGTTCCCGCAGGAACCCGTTTAATGCCCTAACAAATTAATATTGTTTCTCTATAGACCCCTTTAACCTTCAGCATACAGATGAATGTTCAATAAAAGGTCTACATTGTATACTTAAAATATCCTGAAAATCCTAATCTTACAGTACCGACAACGATCAAATATGCATGTAATTAATTTGATACCGACATCATCCCTTGATCCCGAGAAAGACGAGTGAAGCTGAATCAGTTTTCAACTTGTGTTTACTTAATGCCGAAAATACGTGCTTTCTCTGGAAAACAGTTATTCCGTTCGTTTACACTCTTAAAGCGCAATAAATCCGAGGGCTTTCTTTAACAACGTACTTACATTTCCACTACGAGGCATCTCACCTATTTTAATGAATTACCTTCTTAATGTTCGTTGTTTACTGTTATTACTCCTATACTGCTAATTAGCCAAGTGTAATCTTTCCTGAACATTAACGATCTTAATGCGAATTTCCTTCCAACAATGTTCCTTTTTCTTAAAATTAAATTAGGAAAACAAAAGGAATTAATATTTTAGTAGAGTCGTTGGGCCCATTAGGTATATCTAATATAAAAGATATATCTTGAATTTAACGTCCACAGAACTTATTATGGAAACAACTCTGACTTCTCGGAAATTTTCACTGAATTAATCTTTATAAAAAACAATGTACCAATATGTAAGGTAGATGGTAGGTACGTTTGTAATGTAATTCGGTGCGTCTGTATCGTCCGATATTACTATAGCGAGCACGAGTGTGTTTGTCTGCGATCACGTGTGCGTGAACGGCTTATCGATCCGCCGACTAGCCGCGGGCGACTTTCTTCATGTACTTGTAAATGTGTGTGTCGTACCTGCGTTCTGGGAAAGCAGTTAAACAGTTCAAAGAAAAAATAAACTATCCGGATGTTTCCAGAAGGTTCCCGAAAGTAAACAAAAGATTATTTNCGATATTACTATAGCGAGCACGAGTGTGTTTGTCTGCGATCACGTGTGCGTGAACGGCTTATCGATCCGCCGACTAGCCGCGGGCGACTTTCTTCATGTACTTGTAAATGTGTGTGTCGTACCTGCGTTCTGGGAAAGCAGTTAAACAGTTCAAAGAAAAAATAAACTATCCGGATGTTTCCAGAAGGTTCCCGAAAGTAAACAAAAGATTATTTAAAGGAAGAGACGATCGCCGAGAGAAGAGAAATAAATTGACCGCTGCAGAAGTCAATCCAGAAATAAATTGACAATGATAGCAGTGAAATAAATAGCACAGTGGATAGTGATATATCAACAGCAGTGTAAATAAATAGAATAATTCATAACCTAAGTTTAGTAATAATTTAACAGTTCTTTAATATTAAGTGTAAATAAATAGTTTTTGTCGTTATCAGTCTTAGAAGTTAATTTTGTTGAGCCCACGAACATTACATTACATTATTCTACGTTCTACAACCAAACGTTCTACAATCAAACGGCTAATCTTAATTAAAGAGTGAAACTAATTAACTTTAGACATCCAAAATGTTGTTCTTTAATCTGAATTTTTATTGAATGAAAACTGAATTACATGTGGCACAATATATTTTTCTCTAATTGACATAGTTGAAGTGCTATGTAGTAAGAATGAAAGGGTAGGTCATAATGGAAAAGATTTCCCTAACTAGCATATTTAAAGTGTTATATCCCAATGATTGAGCTTAGGTTTTGGTATAGGAGGTAGCTATGATTAAAACGTACACACCACTGAAAACTATATCCAATTGTCCAAATTTGTATAAGATAGTATTTAAAAAGAAGAACATAACTATAGAAACAAAATTTTTATACAATAACGAGGCAATTAAATCTTTTATCTTTAATTGTAAAGAAATAACAAGAAAATGCCATTGTGTTACTGTTTACACGGGAAAAAGCACAATTTTTTTATAAACCACATTTTGAAAACACGAAAATGTTAAAATCCGAAAATAACCTTTCGGTGGGCTGCCATACACGGTAGAATTTTTTAATTGGATTGAAACAAAGGTATTAAAAAAAAAATGAACATCGATATTAATCAAACATAGACGGTTTAGGTGATGTAACCATAAAGCTGTCATAAGTACTTTATTCGCGAATGCAAACGTTTTCGGTGGATTATGCAATAAATTTATAAATGTAATAGCTGAAGGTTGCGATATTGGTTGTCGTGTACATCGTTGAGCTACTACTACCCTCTTCTGGTGCACACAATATTTCACATGCAAATTGCTCTCATGCGAGAGGCACTACATGTTCATGAATTTTTATAGCAATTTTAATACAACTGCACGAGTATCTGGATCTAGACTAAGAAGATGTACAACTGGCTTTTATCGCTTTACGTTATCGTTTTCCCTTTTAATTCTGAAAACAAATTCCATTCTAAAAAAGTTTTGATTTTTATTTTGTTGAAGTTATTTTAAAATCGTTTTTATAATAAAAAATTTAAACGAACTACTAAGTAGATACGTACACTTTCAAATAAAATCAATATAATTGATTTATGTAGGTATCTCATTTATTGATACATATGGATGATACGTGTAGAAACTTATCCATAACAAATCGATTAAAAACCTTTTTTTTGTAGGAAGATAGCAATTGTTTCACTACCCAAGTCAAGCGTTCATTAATAATTGTCTTATGTGCCTTACTTATTTCATTAAATGCTAAATCTTCACAAATAAATAAAACAAATAAATTTTTTTAAACTTACGAAAGCATGATTTCCGCAAAATTCTCACATACAGTTACAAAATATAATGAAATAATTCAATTAAAATTTTATTTAAGAAATACCAATTCCAAATTAATATTGTTTCTCTATAGACCCCTTTAACCTTCAGCATACAGATGAATGTTCAATAAAAGGTCTACATTGTATACTTAAAATATCCTGAAAATCCTAATCTTACAGTACCGACAACGATCAAATATGCATGTAATTAATTTGATACCGACATCATCCCTTGATCCCGAGAAAGACGAGTGAAGCTGAATCAGTTTTCAACTTGTGTTTACTTAATGCCGAAAATACGTGCTTTCTCTGGAAAACAGTTATTCCGTTCGTTTACACTCTTAAAGCGCAATAAATCCGAGGGCTTTCTTTAACAACGTACTTACATTTCCACTACGAGGCATCTCACCTATTTTAATGAATTACCTTCTTAATGTTCGTTGTTTACTGTTATTACTCCTATACTGCTAATTAGCCAAGTGTAATCTTTCCTGAACATTAACGATCTTAATGCGAATTTCCTTCCAACAATGTTCCTTTTTCTTAAAATTAAATTAGGAAAACAAAAGGAATTAATATTTTAGTAGAGTCGTTGGGCCCATTAGGTATATCTAATATAAAAGATATATCTTGAATTTAACGTCCACAGAACTTATTATGNATTAATTTTTTTAAACTTTTGCAAAAACACGAATAACCAAATCTCGCAAGACCAAGAACCAGACCAAAATGTACTGCCCAAAAATGGGACCAAGGACCAAAACTAAATAAACTAATTGTAAGACCATAACTTAATCAGTCTTGTCTTGGGATTGCTATTAGTTTCGTCGAAACAATTAGCAAAGTAGGTCATTATGTGAAAAATTATATTTCAAATGAAATAAAATTGTTACGGTGGTATTTACTTTGTAATTCGAGTGAAGGAATTATTTATACTGTGTACGTATGTAACACATTGGCGTAGTTTTAGACATCGTGTAAAAAAATAGTGGTCTTCGCTTTATTAAATGTTGTCACAGTAGTTTCATCATCATCATCATCATCATCATAGGATTATCAGTCCAAAGACTGACTAGACAAAGACTTCCAAAAAAAAAAAATTTTTGGGTGTTTCATTCCCACCAGCCAGTAATGCTGGTGGGCGGGCAGTCTCTCCGGACTATGCCGGAAGGTAGGGCGGAAGGCCCTCTTCAGCCTGCTTTCAGGAATCGTGGGAATGGGTGGGTGGTGGTTCGGGTGAGAAAGATGAGACGGACGAAATGAAGACAGAAGAGAATGAAAGATTATCTGTGGAATATTACTGCCTCAGCATTTG